>NC_137514.1:21377500-21402500 GCF_041902795.1 Electrophorus electricus | reverse complement strand
TCAGTGTATAATGTCAGTATCCATGTTTGTCTAGCCTGTGTTAATGTCGCAATCTTTATCGTTAGCGTTGTGTGTTTATGTGCATTGTTAAGGTTATGCATGAGTGCCACCATTGTGTTTTACATTTAGATTAAATGTTTCACAAATTTGAGGGAGTCTGTGCAACCTGTTCCACACCCTGCGGCACTCGGGTAACGTTACGTTAACGTCACCCTCGGTGAAGAACGGACTTCCTAGCACTGCCGCCTGGATCCCAGGATATTGGGGAGAGGACCGCAACCGGTGTCTGCATCTACTCCGGAGGTGGAGGGGAACACCCCCAGGAATTTCTTGCAGGGGGCCTGAGGCTATCAAGCCTGGGCCGAGGAGGACTGATGTGACCCATGAGGACCGAAAAGAGGGCGGTTGGGTGGAGCCATCGGGATGTCTGGAGGGCAGGGCTGAAGCCCGAGGCCCTTCCCTCCGGTGGACTCAGCAGCAAGACTGGAGACAAACTGCCTCTGGGGTGCTCCGAGACCAGTGGAGGAAAGGAGAACTGCTCGGGGAGGAGCGCGCCCAGACCGTGGGGGACGTGCACCCCCACATGCTCGTCAAGGCCAAAGACACTTCTAATGTTTTTGTGGATTGTTGCTATTGTGTATGTGTGTTCGCTCAGTGTGTGTGTTTTTAGGAGCATCACATCGCTGGGAGCATACCGGACGGATCCGAGTGAGGCAGGCACGCTGCCTTTCCCCGGTAGATGGCTCCTAGTGTGCCGTGTGTTTAGTGGGCACCGGGCATTGCCATGCGGTGTCTATGTGTGTGCATGGCAGGCTGGGGTTTTACGCATTACGTTACACACATGAAAAAGAACATGATTAAAGTCTGATTATAACGACATGTGAGGAAGAATATGATTAAAGTCTGATTATAACGACATGTGAGGAAGAACATGATTAAAGTCTGATTATAACCAATGAAGAAGAACATGATTAAGGTCTGATTATAACCAATTAAGCAATGATTAAGGTCTGATTATGTCGACATGTGAAGAAGAACATGATTAAGGTCTGATTATAATGACATGTGAAGAGGAACATGATTAAGGTCTGATTATGACCACACGTGAAGATTAACACAGTAACTTTGCAGGGACCAATCCGACATGTATTTCTTATGAAAGCAACCTCTGAGTACAAGTTATTCTTTTCTCAGTCTTAAAACCAGAGAGCTACAGCCTTGTCTTGCCAACAAAGTGCACTACTCAGTCTCTTTCACGAGGGCACCTAAAATGGTAATATTTGAGCTATATAGTATAATCCCAAATATTAGATAATCCCAAAGATATGCACATCAGCGGGGACAATAAGTGCAATGAATAAATAAATAAATCGTTAAATAAATAAATAACTGGGAAAAACACTGTTCTGCATCTCCTCTGTTACATCACATGAATACAAATGTAGGTTAAGAGGTTGTAATAAAAGAAAGAGAATTCAGTGGTTAAGGCACTTGACTTGTAATCAGAAGGTTTCTGGTTCAAGTTCCCACTGTTGGGCCCCTGAGCAAGACCCTTAACCCTCAATTACTCACGTTGTGTTCAGTTGTGCTTTGGATAAAATAGTCAGCTAAATGCCATAAATGTAAATTTAACATCAATAAATGTAATATAATTAATAGGATGTTCTCCCACACTCCTGTCTGAAGTTTACTGTCAGTGGCAGCATAGCATCATAAGAATAGACACTCCAAAACAATACTGGAAAAGCTTAAAGCAGAAGGAGGCATCACACAACAACAATGCCCAGTGGTTGTTGAACTTGACAACAGACCACAGCAACCTCTCTGAACAGGATCCATTAACCATCACGCTAGCAGATGTCCAAGGAAGTGTCTTAGTTATGAAGAGTTGGACAGCTCCTGGCCCTGACATGGTCCACACCTACTGGCTGAAGAACTGCACTCCATGAGCACCTGGCAGCACAAATGAACCATCTGCTAATGGACTGAACCCACCCTGAATGGTTAACTGAAGGCCAGACAGTCCTGATACTGAAGGACCTACAGAAAGGGGCAGTTCAATCCAACTACTGGCCGATAACCTGCCTCTGTACTGCATGGAAGTTCCTGTCAGACATCACTGTAGCTATGATGTGTAGGCACAGGGCTCAATACTGGTGAATAAAACAGTCATCTGAGACTGTAAGACAAGACAGACCAACCTGAGATACTCACCAAGAATGACTACAGATACTGGCTACAAAATGGAGCAAACATCAGCCACTTCTACATCTGTGCCATACGTGAACGAGACATCAATTCACTTATCCATCTCACCAGGATATACAGCAACTACGTCAGTATGTCATCAGACTGCTACACTCTACCAGTCATCAGATATATCAACACCTACACTCTATCAATGATCAGATATATCAACACCTACACTCTACCAGTCATCAGATATATCAACACCTACACTCTACCAGTCATCAGATATATCAACACCTACACTCTATCAATGATCAAATATATCAACACCTACACTCTATCAATGATCAGATATATCAACACCTACACTCTACCAGTCATCAGATATATCAACACCTACACTCTATCAATGATCAGATATATCAACACCTACACTCTACCAGTCATCAGATACATCAACACTTACACACTACCAGTCATCAAATATATATAAACACCTACACTCTATCAATGATCAGATATATCAACACCTACACTGTACCAGTCATCAGAGACAGAAGCCACTGACATCAAGACTAAGCGAGAGTCAGAGCCACTATCCAGTATGAAACAACCAATATCCAGGAGTACAGCAGGATATTGGTCCCAAGTAATAAAGGGCTTAATGAGACAGTGAAAACCCGAGGAAGATGGAAGTGAGGAGGAACAGGAGCATCATGGGAGGAAAAACCCCTGCACGGTGTGTACCATTGTCTAAATCTCTCCACTGGGGGCAGTAGAGAGTCTCTGCTACACCAGAACCCACAAAGAGTTTCATAAGGTGAAGAAACTTCAGAGAGCATCACTTATTGCTTAGAGGGAATGTAAATCTCCATTGTGAACATGATCTTAGTGGAATCAAAGTTCAGCTTTAAAAAAAGCAAGACATTAACAGTGAAGATGCAAACCTGTTGCCATGGAATTAATTTCTTTGTAGTTCACACAGTTTAAGGTCATTTTTCTGAGCCTTTTAAAAACACTTTTACATACATGTTATATAAATGTCTCCACAGCCCAGTTAAGTTTGGTCTGTTGATACAATTAGCAAAATCCTGATTATATTAGTAGTGTTGACCATGCCATTTGAATTCTTCAACCTTTTTTGATCACTCCATATGCTCGCCATCTTTTGGTATATATGCCCTGCTGCTGATGAAAACAAGATCCAAACCCCGCCAGTCTGTGAGCGTGCTTCTTCCACACTCTCAGAACGGTGCAGCCATACCTCGGCCTGACAGAGCAAGGTTTGCAGAGAGAAGACGAGCCCCCAGAACACAACACAGCCGGCACAACGCTTGCTAACGCTTTCCAGGATGGCTTCCCGGGAATGTCCCTGGACGGGTTCTCGACCGTCAAGGACCGCAGGGAGAATAATCAGTGCATTCCATCGTTCACAACAATAAACATAAATAAAGTATCAAGTAGCAACATTGATTTTTCCCTTCAAAACTTGATGGAGATAAAGTTGGATTGCTCAGGTATCCTGGGTGTGAGAGGAAGGTACGTTCTTACGCTAGGAGCCAAGGTTGTGCTGTGAGTTTTTGCTGTGTCCAGGCAGGAAGAACAGCCTAGACCCCCTTCTTCCCAGTCATTATTGATCCAGGCCAGCCAGATGAGGGCACTTTTGGGTCACATACACAGAAGTGAGTGATTATAGCTCTCAGCCAGGCATGTTGAGCTGTGCTGTAAAACTCCATGTGACCGGCAGCTTGGCACAGCGACTCACTGCACGTGTCACCAAGGATGTCATTGTGGAAGCCCCTCCCACCACAACCTCACCCCAAAACCAATGTCAGCACGTCGGCCATGCAGGGGGATATTCAGGGTAAAACATCTGGAAACATCTTACTTGTAAAACTAGTGCTGTTTCTTTCAAATGTATCTCTTCTTCAATAATATATGTTTAATAAAGATTTATGCATAATTCATGTTTCGCCAACTCGAATGTAAATGTTGAGTTCGCTTATAAATATTAAATCTGCCTGTTGCTTTTGTCATAACATCATAATGCAAATAACTAGGCACACCTGCAAATGCCACATCACTTTAAGAATTTGCAAAAGTATTTGCTGTTAACTGTTTGCAGAACTGAGTGCAGCTTCCTGGGAAGATGAGGTGTCTGAGCAATTGGGTGGAGCAATAAAGCCCCGCCCTTCATCCGGGCACGGGGAGGCGTGACCAGAATGCGTAGGCAAATCAATGGCCCACTCAGCTGCAAGGGGCAGGAGCTTCCATTTGAAAGAGAATAATTGATTGGTGGCCTTTTGGATTTACATATAAATGAAAGTTCTTTATCAGTCCATCCACCTGTTTGAAGACCATCATGAGTGCAGCCCCTCAGAGAGAAGCGCTATAGTGTTCATCTCCATTCACACCTCAGTGCAGGCAGGCGGGGGGTGCAGGAGACTGACACTGGTCCGCTTTTTGGTATTCAGCCGCTAACGCCAGTTTCTCCGACAGAAATGTTTCAGCACGGCGGCCCTGGAGACGAGTCAGGGAAGTCAGACAGGGCTGGGAAGTGTCAGAAACAACCTGGCTCTCTGTCATTTAAGTCTCATTCGGGCATTAACTAACTTACCGCAAAATGCTCTGCTCTTGGCTGCCGCACTGTTCTACAGCTAAATAGCTTATTAGCTTAAGGCTAGCAAAGGGGTAACCCTTTAGCGTAAAGGGCATGGGTCAGTTTGTTTAAGGGAGCCAGGAGTTTGACATTTAAAAGCCCTGCTTCTTGAAAAGCAAAGGGAGAAGGAGACAGCATAACAACCACAAACAGTCGTCAAAATTCATCAATAACTTTACCTTCAATTCAGCCTATTGATCCTGAAATTACAGAAATGTCTGTATTGTGAGTAATAAGGTAGAATCCATACAGGTAACAATTCAACCCTATTATTATTATTATTATTATTATTATTATTTGATGCAGTTTGAACTGTGGGGTATTTAACAGACACCAAGGCCTACCTGTCATGTCCAATCATGCCTTGTGACTCCCTGAAGCCAAAAGCAAGTAGGACTAACCCCAAGTTGAACAGTCCAACACATTTACACAGGACGTATTTTATTATTTATACATTTACTGTGGGAAAGAATGCAGCGTGTAGGCTCCAGGCGTTTAAGTGCATGCTTAACACAGCACTCTAATGAATCAGGGTCTGCCATTCAGTGCAGGGCGATGCTTTTGGAGTCTTTTGACTTGGGAGCTACTGCTGCGTGTTTGGCATACGGGCTGTGCTTGCTGGGAACATTACAGAGATCAGGTTAAACCTTCAGTCTGCGCTAAACTCACTCCCACTGTTAGGAAGGAATGTCAGGAATTCTAATGACTTTACTAATGGGGGATAACCTTGGAAACGTGCTCCAGTTTGAGACAGATTGGCCTTCTCCCTCTTTATTAAGGGTTATTTTTTAAATATTCAATGTATGATCAAACAGATGAGGGTGAGGTCTAGGATCCAAACTGAGCTCAGGTGTGTGTGTGTGTGACAGACACACACACACACACACTCACACACACACACACACACACACACACACACACACACACACACACACACACACTCACACACACACACACACACACACACACACACACAAACATACACACACACACACACACACACACACATACACACACACACACACACACACACACACATACACACACACACACACACACACACACACACATACAAACACACACACACACACACACACACACACACACAAACATACACACACACACACACACACACATACACACACACAAACATACACACATACAGTTGACACAGTTGAGATATAGTCTCCTTCTATAGACTCACGAAGTCTACATGTAGGTGTTTCTAATAAAGAGATCAGTGAATGATGTTTACAGGATCAAATTTACAACGTACCTCCTCTATTTCTCATGCCTGTTACATGTCCATTTTTACAAACAGTCATTTTACTACCACTAGAGGAAAAACAATAAAATATTTTATTAGATGCTTTACAAACAGTAAAAGAAACTCGAACGTTTAAGCACGGCCCTTTGCACTGGTGGCCCTTGTGCTCAGAGATCAGTGTGTGAGTCTCCGCCTCTGTTCTACAGCGTAGGACCCTGCGTGGGGGTCCGGGGGGCTACGGCCCGGCCAGACCTCCTTTCCCCCGCATGCCCACACCGACAGCGTCTAGCAGACGCTCTCAGCCACAGTGACGTACGTATATATCGGCTTGAGAGTGTACGGACCACTGACAGACATGAGGTGGAGATGAACTGATTTCTTTAATGAAAATTAAAGTGATCCATGTGTGATCCATCAATTAAGTATCTGTAAATGTTGTTATTCACTTTCTCAGAGATTCTACGTTCTAAGATAAAATTCCCCCTTCCACAAGCTCTGTTAAAGTATCTCATCTTTGTCATGAAAACCCTCCAGGTAGCAGTTATTAAAGCTATAAAGAACCGTAATCTTGTCTCGTGAGTTATTACGTTCCTATTCAATCTCAAATCGTTAATATATCCTGCTAATAATATTTGGCAATATTTCAGTGAATATTTCGAGCCCTGCACAATGCAGAGGGCGCACAGACAGAGAAGGTGCTGATCTCTAACCCGAACTCTGAAACTGTGCTGTGTTTCTTCTGCTCGTAAATTATAATGCTCCTTAACCTCTTTGGATGGCCCTTTCTAGGCTCGGGTCCTGTTTGTCTAACCTTGTCCATTGACCATAATGTTGAAGCCCAGTGATTATATACTGTATGGATTAATCTACTATAATTAGCTCTTTGTGAGTACCAAGTTTAGTTATATTAGTCTGATTTCATTACAGTTGCCACCTGTTAAATGTAATATCGGTTATAAAGAGACCAGATGTGTAAAACCCTAAATGGTCTATACACTAAATGGTCTATAAATAGGGCAGTGGTAGCTCAGTGGTTAAGGTACTGGACTAGTAATCAGAAGGTTACTGCCAGGTTTCCACTGTTGGGCCCCTGAGCAAGACCCTTAACCCTCAATTACTCAAGTGGTACTCAGTCATAATTGTAATTGGCTTTGGATAAAAGCATCAGCTAAATGCAAACACTAAATCGCCTATAAGTGGTCTATATTCTAAATGATCTATATGTGTCAGACACTGGATGAGTACAGGAGTACACATGCAGCTGCCATCACGTGTAAACAGAGGAGCAGGAGACATGGCTAGAAAGGAGTTCAAACAAGACCCTGTTTCTCAGAGCCAGAAAACAAAAACCTGCCATACTCCAAAACCTTCAGCACCCAGCTGAGAAAAATCACTCTGTTACCGGTAGAAGATTCATCATGTCTGGCGTATGTTCATGGTATTTTTCATCTGTTTGGCTTCCGTCGTTCATTATGAAGTTTTGGCTTGCTCTCCGGTGCGCCACGTCACACACAGGGACTCCAGCTTCTGCTCTGTACAGCTGAAACCTCCACCGCCCTGACTCTGCCTCAGAGAGTGGCCTCCACTGAATCTTAAGCTCTCGACAGTAATGTGTGCTTTGCCACGGTCCCTTCTTAAGGCATCCTTCTGTCCCCTCTGCCAAATCCTACTGATTCCTTCATTCTGTGCAAAAGCCAGTGAGATGGTACAGTGCAGGTTTGGTGCAGTGCAGGACCATATCAGTACAGATGTGCGTATGCAGTGCAGACCCGATGATATGTAGGTCAGTGCAATGCCCTGTGCAGTGCAATGCAGTGCAGGCTCAGTACAGTGCATGCTCAGTGCAGTGCAGGTTTAGTGCATGCTCAGTGCAGTGTAGATTCTGTTGCCCTATCTGAAACTAGGGCTGGTAAACCTCGGTGCAATGCAGACTGTCAACGTCATGACTCATGCTGCTGTTGAGTGGAGAAACCTATAAGACTGTTATTGTGCTGCTGTGCTGATCTCACTACCACTCCAAACTGTTCACTGTTAGCTTCACTATAGGACTCAGGACTCCAACTTTCCCTGAACGTGTCTGCAGGAGATTATGGTCTCAGTTCAAAAAAGAAGGAAGGAATCCAAAACAAGCACTTTGTTTATGGAACCTTTGAATGAAAGAAAGTTATTTCAAATTATATAATAATATTTATTATATTTTTCAGTAAATTGTCATGCATTTGGATCAGTGAGTGAAGAAAAAACTCTCCGGTTAAAACAATAATTTAAGATGCAGGTATCCCACAGGAAATGGCCCATATTTCCAGTTTTAGGAGTGCCGCACTCGGACATTGCTTTAGAGCAAAGCTTTTATTAAACTACAAATAGCCAACCCACACAAACATGTAAAGAGGCGATGGTGTTAAGTGTATGGTTCGGCTTACAACTGTGGATATTTGGAGCTGAATAATTATCTGAGGAATGAGGAACACTGGAGCCATGAAGTCAAAACCTTACTTCAGACTACAAAAATGTTGATTCATGACATCAACCAATAACCTTGGACTCCACTTGGAAGCACTGCAGCAGTGTTGGAGTGCTCGGCCAATCAGAGTGGGAGTCCCAGGCAGCAAATCAACATCATTGGTCTGCTTATGTACATAGCCGATGGATATATCCAATCAGAAAGCTAATTTTGTCGTAGAGATTGTAGCAGACACAAATTCTGTAGACACCTTTACACTCACACAATCACCACACACACACACACACACACACACACACACACACACACACACACACACACACACACACACACACACAATTCAGTACTATGTACTGTGCCATTCTCCAAGTGCCAGGCCTGCATGTAGATTTAAGATCCCTGAATTGCCTTGAGTATGAAATGTACCATATAAATAAACCTGCCTCACTTAACATGAATCCAGTGTCCAAAAAGCACAGCATCTCACTCAACGTCAAACTATAACAACATGAAAGTGCGGGATGAAAAAGTACCCATCCTTCAGCACGATGGGTTTGCCTCAAGCCAGTATCAGCTGCCCGAAAAACTCCATTTCACCTAGACAGGTGAAGCAAAAGTCCACCACAACATGCCGGCCATGGAATAGTCCAGCCTTGTATGGATTATTACATTTTACTACATTTTTTAATGTAGTGGAATCTGGTAGAATAAATTTCCCTCTATTAAATTCTCAGCCACATATGTTTAAATTACGCATCTTTGTTGCAAGAGTTCTGTTAAGAGTAAAACCTCTTTGGAATTTCCTTTCTCTGACAAGAAACTCCAATCACATTTGCATAACAAAGGTTAGTGAACTACAGTCATAGCAGTGGCTCAAACACTGCCTGCTTGATCAATTCAGTACTGAACTCTTGGAAAAGAGACACTACTGAGGCCACATGGGGAAAAGAATCATCCCCAGGCTCACCAGAGGGAAGCTTTGACCTTCCCCGATGGCCTCAGACAAGCAGGACAGACCAGCCAATTGCTCTCTGTTAGGAGTCATCAAACAACCAGTCAGACACATTTGCATTTATCACACTTTTACCCAAAGCAACTTACAGTTGTTGACTGTCCACAGCTTACTCAGGGGCCCAACAGTGGTAACTTGGCTGTGGTTGAACTGGCAACCTTCTGATTACTAGTCAAGTACCTTAACCACTTAGCTAACACTGAGCACTAGTGGTAAACACTACAGTCAGACACAACAAGCAGACAGTACAAACAGTCAGTTTACAGTCAGACACAACAATCAGACACTACAATCAGACACAACAAGCAGACACTACAGTCAATCTACAGTCAGACAACAATCAGGCACTACAAGCAGACACAACAAGCAGACACTACAGTCAGTCTACAGTCAGATGTAACAACCAGACTCTACAGTCAGACACAACAATCAGACACTACAGTCAGATGTAATAAGCAGACACAACACACACAACAGTTTGTAATCACAAAGTCAGACACAACAAATAGTTAGAAACCACGAACATTCAGACTAACACACCGATACAACCGATGTTAAAACAAATATTCCAAAAGTTTCTGTCATAACGATGATGTCCAACTGATAACAGACCAGTTATACAGAGTCCACAGAGATGATGTCATCCTGTCTTCTTGCTGTTCCCATAATTCCAGACCTTGACATTCCTTAAAATCTACAACTCCTTCTGCCCGGCTGGTGCTCCAAAGGTTTTTAGCGTGAACAGGCATGACAAAGTGTGACATTTGTTCATTATAATGTGAGAAGATTGTGGCTGGACTGTATGGAGTCGCTGGGCTTCTCATGTGGTCATGTAACAACTTGGTGTTGCTAACACACCTTCTTCCCTTGTATTGGTAGGTTAGATCCGTATCTTGTTGCCATCAGTATGCTGTTCCTCTCCCCACCCCTTGTGGTAGTAGCGAGGCCTGTTTACTCTGTACTTTCTTAGGAGAACCTGTGCTCACATTGGCAGGGAAATAAACCCACTGGGCAAACAAGAAGTGTGTTTTTATCCCTTTGTTCTTTTTTTATTCCAGCTGTGACAAAATCTATAGTGTCATATTAAAGCAAAACATGTTTTTTTACTGATTTTTTCCTGCTCAGACCTGTAGACTAAATCTAAATTAGCTAAAGGGGATCATGTTGTTGTTATTATTGAACTAGTGAAGTAAAGGTATCTTTTACTCCTCTTTGCCTTCCCAGAAGTCTTTCATTTTGAGAAAAATACTGGATTTTCAAGCTGGAGACACTCGTCTATTCTGTTTGTTCATCTGTTTTGGTTTGAAGGCATTCCAGTGAGTGTTTTCCCTTTTCTGTGGACCATATCTTGCTGTAGGCTCCGCCCCCCAAAGCCCATACCTTCTCCTCAAATGTTTATGATCAAAAGTACCACTTTTTCATTCATCTGTTCATAAAACATTCTTCCACAAGGACTTGGACATCTTCCAGGTGCATTTTAGGAAATGTAAGATGTGTATTTATGTTCTTCTTGGATTAGAGGAGTAAAGTAATGATCAGGGCTCTAACCCCAACTCTAACCCTAACCCTAACCCTAAACTTAACCTTAACCATAACCCTAACTCTATCCCTAACCTTAACCCTAACTCTGACTTTAACTCTAATCCTAACCCTAACTCTAACCCTAACCCTAACCCTAACTCTAACTCTAACCCTAACTCTGACTTTAACTCTAACCCTAACTCTAACTTTAACCCTAACCCTAACTCTAACCCTAACTCTAACTCTAACCCTAACCCTAACTCTAACCCTAACTCTAACCCTAACTCTAATTCTAACCCTAACTCTAACCCTAACCCTAACCCTAACTCTAACCATAACCCTAACCTTAACCCTAAATCTAACCCTAACCCTAATTTTAACCCTAACCCTAACCTTAACTCTAACCCTAGTTTCTTTGTTTTCAAGAGTGCTGTTTGAGACTTCCTAGAAGATTTCACACTGCACACTTGGAGAAATATTGGTGGGAGGCAAACATTCCTGCAAAGAATCTTTACTGTTCCCAGATAAAGTTTCCCACTGAAGTTTGGTGGATTCCCAGAGCTTTACAAATGGCTTTGAAACACTTTCCAGCCCAATAGATATCAATAGCCTTTGATTTTCTTTTGATCATGGCATAATGTGAATCTTTGTACAGGCATCTTGACTCTGATAATGATATGTGAGCATTCAAGTGAACAGGGCTGTAATCAAGCCAGGCTATGTTCAGTTAGCTTCCTCCAATTAGTTCTCTAATTTGGTTCATTTTTCTAATGGCCAATGGTTTTCGCAGGGCTCAGCAGTATTGGGTAACTTTAACAAGCTTGGGCTGAAAGTTATTTGTTTATTTAGGTTTGCTGTAATATTACATTTTATGTCATAAAATGTTGTAAAATTTATTGTCCAAAATTTTGCTTTAAGAGAAGGAATCAAATCCAAGGTGTGATGACGAGCTGTAGAACATTTGTGCCAGCGTCTAAACAACATTTTGTGCGCACGGGGGTTTAAATAAAGTGTCAGGAGTCATTGTGACATGCTGAGGACTGACTAAAACAGGACAGAGGTCTCGTAAATGACCTTCAGCATGGTTGCTGCCGCGTTGTTCTGTGGACATTTCGGAATCTGACAACCATGTTATGAGTGTCAGAAATGTACACTGCTGAACACTGGTATGTATGTTCTGTGGATGTCATGTGATGTATGTTATGTGGATGTCATGTCACATTACGTTATGTTATGGGCAGTGGTTAAGGTACTAGACTAGTTATCAAAAGGCTGCAAATTTAAGTCAACGCCAAGGGCCCTGAGCAAGGCCCTTAATCCTCAATTGCTCAAATTATATTTATTTAAGTTGCTCTGGATAAAAGTGTCAGCTAAATGTAAATGTTATGGTGGCAATGTATGTTATGGGGAGGCTATGTGATGTATGATATGTGAAACATATATGTGGAGAGATGTGTTAAAGAATTTAAATGTGTTAATTGACAGAGATGTGTTTTTCTGGGTTAGAACTTTCACAATGACTTCCTCTGTCATCTTGGGAGGTAACTAACTGGTAAGATGAAGTACTATAAACAAACTGGCCTTCATCTACCCTGCTATCTTCATCTACTCTGGACTTCATCTACCCAGCCCTTTATCTACCCTGCTATTTTCATTTACCCTGCTATCTTCATCTACCCAGCCCTTCATCTACCCTGCCCTTCATCTACCCTGCTATCTTCATCTACCCAGCCCTTCATCTACCCTGCTATCTTCATCTACCCAGCCCTTCATCTACCCTGCCCTTCATCTACCCAGCCCTTTATCTACCCTGTTATCGTCATCTACCTTGCTATCTTCATCTACCCAGCCCTTCATCTACCCTGCTATCTTCATCTACCCAACCCTTCATCTACCCAGCCCTTCATCTACCCTGCTATCTTCATATACCATGCCCTTCATCTACCCTACTATCTTCATCTACTCTGGACTTCATCTACCCTGCTATCTTCACCTACCCTGTTATCTTCACCTACCCTGCTATCTTCATCTACCATGCCCTTCATCTACCCAGCCCTTCATCTACCCTGCTATCTTCATCTACCATGCCCTTCATCTACCCTGCTATCTTCATCTACTCTGGACTTCATCTACCCTGCTATCTTCACCTACCCTGCTATCTTCATCTACCCAGCCCTTCATCTACCCTGCCCTTCATCTACCCTGTTATCTTCATCTACCCTGTTATCTTCATCTACCCTGTTATCTTCATCTACCCTGCTATCTTTAACTACTCTGCCCTTCATATTTCACACACCTAAATGACCAACTGGGGTCATTTCTGATCACTCCTCTCATCACTCCATACATTACTGGTGTCTCACTCCTCTCACCAGTCCATACATTAGTTACTAGTGTCTCACTACTCTCTACACTCCATACATTACTGGTGTCTCACTCCTCTCACGACTCCATGCATTAGTTACTGGTGTCTCACTCCTCTCACGACTCCATGCGTTACTGGTGTCTCACTCCTCTCTACACTCCATACATTACTGGTGTCTCACTACTCTCTACACTCCATACATTACTGGTGTCTCACTCCTCTCACGACTCCATGCATTAGTTACTGGTGTCTCACTCCTCTCACCACTCCATGCGTTACTGGTGTCTCACTCCTCTCTACACTCCATACATTACTGGTGTCTCACTACTCTCTACACTCCATACATTACTGGTGTCTCACTCCTCTCACCACTCCATGCGTTACTGGTGTCTCACTCCTCTCACCACTCCATGCGTTACTGGTGTCTCACTCCTCTCACCACTCCATGCGTTACTGGTGTCTCACTCCTCTCACCACTCCATGCGTTACTGGTGTCTCACTCCCACATCCACATCCCTGACCTCAGCTAAGTATTCTTGATGATGGAACTGTAGAAACTGAATGTTGGTCAGATCATTGTATGTTGACAGGTGACTGCATGGCATTATAATTAGCAACCTCAATGTCACTTTTCTCAGACTCAGACTCAGACTCAGTAATTGCTGCCGGACTCAGGTTTACTCGAGAAGCTGCCACCAGTCTTATTGTTGTCTACTAAAATCCATTTCAAAACCTCAGCAGCACTAGACCTTGCTAATCTAGACCAAGCAGACATAACTAATGACCAGGTGTGCAAATCAAGTCCAACCTGTCACATCAGACACAACATGAAGTTACTCGCATTATCACTAGTGCTTACAATATGGCCACAAAACATTTCAGATAATAGAATATAAACCTGAAAATGACCAGTAGCATTAACAACACAGAAGAACTAACTGTTGTATAGGCAACAAATTGCCAAATTGCCAAAATGCTAATTACAAAAGCGCAAAAGTAGCACCCAAATGACCCCAGCTGGACAGATTCAATCAAGGACCATAGACAAATGATTCAGATGCAATTAAATCAATGATGGATGCGTATATGAGTGTGTGTGTGTGTATATATATATATATATATATATATATATATATATATATATATATATATATATAAAATAATAGCTAGGATCCTAAATGTAAGGAAATTGTTGTGGGAGTAGACATGCTTTGTGCAACAAACTTGCGTCTGAATGGTGGATATATTTTATGTTTATCATAGACTTGTTTATGCCTTTCTCTTGGCCTTTATCAAACTGCTTTGTAAATTATCGTTCCAAATGAAAGCTTTGTGTTTATGTTCACTTGAGTGTTCCAAAACTGCTAATGTCTGCCTCCAGGGCTCTGAATTTTGAAGCTGTACCTGTATTATGTTAATAAGGGTGAGAGAGTTTAGCAAACCAGGTAAAACTGCATATTCATGTGAAAAGGGCTTTTTTTAAAAATATTCTTCTTAACAGTTTTGTGTGGCCAGACATAGAAAACAGTTTTGAACTTGAATAATGCATGACATAGTCACTGTTATAGTGTATTATATGACATAATAGTCACTGTTATAGTGTCAACACCATAATGCATGACATAGTCACTGTTATAGTGTATTATATGACATAATAGTCACTGTTATAGTGTCAACACCATAATGCATTAATTTTCTTCGGGACTTAAAAAACGTACCATTGCAATTTTAGCAGAGAATAACCATGACATGGTTTGAGCTCAATCTTGTCTCCTCTGTCTCCTCTGTCTCTTCCAAATGAGTTTACTCCTGCAAACTGTCTGTCTGCAAACGTAGGTGTGAGGAGAGAAACGTCTCATTGAGGCATAGCTGGGAGCCACAAGTGTGAGGAGAGAAACGTCTCCGTGAGGCATAGCTGGGAGCCACAAGTGTGAGGAGAGAAACGTCTCCGTGAGGCATAGCTGGGAGCCACAAGTGTGAGGAGAGAAACGTCTCCGTGAGGCATAGCTGGGAGCCACAAGTGTGAGGAGAGAAACGTCTCCATGAGGCATAGCTGGGAGCCACAAGTGTGAGGAGAGAAACGTCTCCGTGAGGCATAGCTGGGAGCCACAGCCACCTTCGATCTCTTACACACAAACAGACTGTGAGGAAGAGAAGAGAGGAAAGTTCTGTCTGACAAACCCCACAGTGTTCTTCATCAGGAGAGAGAGCAGTAAAGGCTGAAGCTGATCTCTCTCACACTCCTCCCTTTAGCAGGGCACCTTTCATGGCACTAGTCTTCCTTCAGCAGAGGGTTCGAACCCAGCTGAAGCCACATGTAGCGAACATGCCACAATAAGTGCATGACAAATTCACGGAGCAACAGACAGGCTTGAAGAGAGAGAAAAGAGAGAGATAGAAAAGTAACAGACAGAAAACAATGACGCCAGCATAGTCAGTGGTGTGTAATAGGCATTTTAATTCTCACTGCCTATTAAACCAATGTTGTTAAAAACAACAACAAAATCATCATTAGTATTATTATTATTGGAAATTGTTTTACATGAAAAGAATGGGTGTAGAGCTCAACGTGAGGGTACCTCTGGTCTGGATTAGGAGTTCCAGATTCTGACATGCAGCTCTAAAGCAACTTGGCTTGCATTCGGTAGAGATTTCAAAATTTCCTGGGCTGCGAGCTGTGTTCGGACCGGGCCACACGGGCAGGAAGCAGACTGCTCAGGCGCTTCTTCGGCCGATAAAGACAAACAACAATGGCTCTTATTTGAGTTGTTCCACCCCAGTGAATCGCGCAGAGAGAGAGAGAGAGAGGGAGAGAGAGGGGAGTCTTGGGAGTAGGCGAAATTGCAGTGCAGAAGCAAATGGTGATTGACACCCATTCAGAGCGTGCAAGGTTGTGTGCTAACGCTAGCAGGGGATTGCTAATGGCAGCCATGCGAATTGCTTTTTTTTCCAACCGCATTATTTCACCTGAGTAGGAGTGAGAAACATTTTAGTCCTCAAAGGGACTCTGGACCACCATTAATCTACTTTGTTATCCTGGCATACTTATACTGGCATTTGCATTTATGGCATTTTACCTGGCACTTTTATCCAAAGCGACTTACAATTATGACTGAGTACAACTTGAGTATTTGAGTGTTAAGGGTCTTGCTCAGGGGCAACAGTGGCAACTTGGCAGTGGTGAGCTTTCAACCAGCAACCTTCCGATTAAAGTCAAGTACCTTAAGCGCTACCACTGCTCTTTTATACTGGCTTTCTTATACTGGCATGGCATACTGATACTGGCATTCTTACACTAGTATACTTATACTGGAATACTTATACTGGCTTTCTTATACTGGCATGGCATACTGATACTGGCATTCTTACACTAGTATACTTATACTGGAATACTTATACTGGCTTTCTTATACTGGCATGGCATACTGATACTGGCATTCTCCTACTGGCATTCTTTTACTGGAATACTAATACTGGCATTCTTTTACTGGCATTCTTTTACTGGAATACTTATACTGGCATTCTTACACTAGTATACTTATACTGGAATACTTATACTGGCATTCTTATACTGGCATTCTTACACTAGTATACTTATACTGGAATACTTATACTGGCATTCTTATACTGGCATTCTTACACTAGTATACTTATACTGGAATACTTATACTGGCATTCTTATACTAGCATTCTTACACTAGTATACTTATACTGGAATACTTATACTGGCATTCTTACACTAGTATACTTATACTGGAATACTTATACTGGCATTCTTACACTAGTATACTTATACTGGAATACTTATACAGGCATTCTTATACTGGCATTCTTACACTAGTATACTTATACTGGAATACGTATACTGGCATTCTTTTACTAGTATACTCATACTAGTATATTTATACTGGAATACTTATACTGGCATTCTTATACTAGTATACTTTAAACAAGTGCAGCTTAATGAGCCCTTCTTTAGCCCGTGTGTGTGACTGTATGTGTGATTGTGTGTGTGACTGTATGTATGGCTGTATGTGTGACTGTATGTGTGACTGTGTGTGTGACTGTATGTATGACTGTATGTGTGGCTGTGTGTGTGACTGTATGTGTGATTGTGTGTGTGACTGTATGTATGACTGTATGTGTGACCGTATGTGTGGCTGTGTGTGTGACTGTATGTGTGACTGTATGTGTGGCTGTGTGTGTGACTGTATGTGTGACTGTGTGTGTGACTGTATGTGTGACTGTATGTGTGGCTGTGTGTGTGACTGTATGTGTGGCTGTGTGTGTGACTGTATGTGTGGCTGTGTGTGTGACTGTGTGTGTGACTGTATGTGTGGCTGTGTGTGTGACAGTGTGTGTGACTGTATGTGTGGCTGTGTGTGTGACTGTATGTGGTTTTGTATGACTGGCTATATATATTACTGTAGACACAGATACACCAACATACCAATCAGACCCAGAACCAGGTCCAGTATCACCCATGTCAGACCTCTCAGGCTTATCGATAAGAACTGTCCCACTGCTCTTGCCTAAATCCATTTCTGTACCTTGTCTTAAATAAAAATGTTGGTATCAGATAGGTTACAAAGGGAAAAGGATTTGAGCTCATCACAGAGAAACCCCTGGGAGATGAAACTGTAATTGGCAAACTAATGAATTTAATAAGACTAAAGCCACACCCCATCAGACTATTGTCTCCTGCCTCTTCCACTGGTTTCGGGAGCTCCTGAATTTCAAGAGCTTTGTGTCCTATCCTGAGTGTCTCTGATTTGGTCGTGTGCTTTGCTACCTGCGCACAGTGCCTGCCTGTTGAACAGCTGGGATCTGTGCGGCTGGCACATAGCTAGCACGTAAATGTTATATTTATCAGTTCTCTAGCTGTGAAAGCTGACAGAAGTGATGATGTATCAAACAAGGCACTGAATGGAAAGAGAATGGGGGTTAGAATAGCGTGATGATAGAATAGAGTGATAGAATAGAGTGGTGATAGAATAGAGTGATGATAGAATCAGAGTGGTGATAGAATAGAGTGGTGATAGAATAGAGTGATAGAATAGAGTGATAGAATAGAGTGGTGATAGAATAGAGTGGTGATAGAATCAGAGTGATAGAATAGAGTGGTGATAGAATAGAGTGGTGATAGAATCAGAGTGATAGAATAGAGTGATGATAGAATCAGAGTGATAGAATCAGAGTGGTGATAGAATAGAGTGATGATAGAATAGAGTGATAGAATAGAGTGGTGATAGAATCAGAGTGATAGAATCAGAGTGGTGATAGAATAGAGTGGTGATAGAATCAGAGTGATAGAATCGGAGTGGTGATAGAATAGAGTGATGATAAAATAGAGTGATAGAATAGAGTGGTGATAGAATAGAGTGATGATAGAATAGAGTGATAGAATAGAGTGGTGATAGAATAGAGTGGTGATAGAATCAGAGTGATAGAATCAGAGTGGTGATAGAATAGAGTGATGATAGAATAGAGTGATAGAATAGAGTGGTGATAGAATAGAGTGGTGATAGAATCAGAGTGATAGAATCAGAGTGGTGATAGAATAGAGTGATGATAGAATAGAGTGATAGAATAGAGTGGTGATAGAATAGAGTGATGATAGAATAGAGTGAGAGAATAGCGTGGTGATAGAATAGAGTGATAGAATAGAGTGGTGATAGAATAGAGTGGTGATGGAATAGAGTGGTGATAGAATCAGAGTGATAGAATAGAGTGGTGATAGAATAGAGTGATGATAGAATAGAGTGATGATAGAATCAGAGTGGTGATAGAATAGAGTGATAGAATAGAGTGGTGATAGAATAGAGTGATGATAGAATAGAGTGGTAATAGAATAGAGGGATGATAGAGTAGTGATAGAGTGATGATAGAATCAGAGTGGTGACAGAATAGAGTGATGATAGAATAGCGTGAAGTTAGTATAGAATGATGTTAGAATGGAGTGATGTTAAGAAACACAATTAGTACAAATTGTGTAATGACAGATGTTTAACTTTCATTCACACACCCATGCACACACTTGCACATGCACACACACACACACACACGTCCATGCACACACTTGCACATGCACACACACACACACACACACATGTCCATGCACACACTTGCACATGCACACACTTCAAGTTCAAGTTTGGTTTATTTGTCACATACATAGTCATACACAGTACAACACGCAGTGAAATGGTGGAGAGTGCTCTGTCCAAACTGAGGAAGAGAACCAGGGGTGCATAGAGAAAAAAAATATATATACAGATAAATATATATTCTATGTATGTACAAAAATATATTAACAATGTATGTACAATATATGTATATTATGATTATATACACAATGTACAATGTATATGGTTGAGTATATATGTACACAATCTACAGAATGTACAGATCCATTGTATAGTACCATATCTACAGTTGTTGTAACAGGTTAATTGAGTATAAATCTAAATCTATATATACAGATGTACAGATATACAGTCATGTTACGTGGTGGTACAGATGTACAGATATACAGTCATGTTACGTAACAGTCATGTTACGTGGTGGTGGTGGTGGTCCCCACAGTTTATCAGTTTCCCTGATTCAGGGCCCGAATGGCCTGTGGGAAGAAGCTCCTCTTCAGCCTCTCTGTCTTGGCCTTCAGGGAGCGGAAGCGCCTCCCTGACCTCAACAGAGAGAACAGTCTATTGTTGGGATGGGTGGGGTCCTTCACAATTTTCCTGGCCTTGGTTTGGCACCGCTTGTAGTAGGTGGTCTGCAGGTCAGGAAGTTCCGAGTGAGTGATGCGCTCTGCTGAACGCACTACCCTTTGGAGTGCTTGTCTGTCCTGCTTGGTGCTATTTCCAAACCAGACTGTGATGTTCCCCGTGAGGATGCTCTCGATAGTGCAGGTGTAGAAGTTCCGCAGTACCTTGGAGGGCAGTCTGAAGTCCCTTAGGCGTCTGAGGTGGTAAAGACGCTGACGAGCCTTCTTTGCCAGGGAGCTGGTATGGCGGGACCAGGACAGGTCCTGCGAGATGTGAACACCAAGGTACCTGAAACTATCTACTCTCTCCACCGTGGTTCCACTGACTTGCACATGCAGACACACACACACACATGTCCATGCACACACTTGCACATGCACACACACACACACACACACACACACACACACACATGTCCATGCACACACTTGCACATGCACACACACACACACACACACACACACACACACACACACACACACACATGTCCATGCACACACTTGCACATACACACGCACACACACACACATGTCCATGCACACACTTGCACATGCACAAACACACACACACATGTCCATGCACACACTTGCACATGCACACACACACACACACACACACACACACACACGTCCATGCACACACTTGCACATGCACACGCACACACACACACGTCCATGCACACACTTGCACATGCACACACACACACACACATGTCCATGCACACACTTGCACATGCACACGCACACACACACATGTCCATGCACACACTTGCACATGCACACGCACACACACACATGTCCATGCACACACTTGCACATGCACACACACACACACCCACACACATGTCCATGCACACACTTGCACATGCACACACACACACACACACACACACACACACACACACACGTCCATGCACACACTTGCACATGCACACGCACACACACACATGTCCATGCACACACTTGCACATGCACACACACACACACACATGTCCATGCACACACTTGCAGATGCACACGCACACACACACATGTCCATGCACACACTTGCACATGCACACGCACACACACACATGTCCATGCACACACTTGCACATGCACACACACACACACACACACACACACACACATGTCCATGCACACACTTGCACATGCACACACACACACACACACACACACACACACACACATGCCCATGCACACACTTGCACATGCATGCACAAACAGCCCCCCCCCCCCCCCCCCACACACACACACACACAGACACACAAATACTTACAGTATTTCGAGATTCAAGTACATATTAGGCACTGGAAACTTACAATTGCATGTGATATTACACGTCTTCATTTCAACAGCATGTCTGTCATTGAATCTGGTAGGAGCTAAATTTCATCTCTTTTCTCCATGTTCCCAGAATGTGTTTCCTGGTCCAGTCAGACCCAGTACAGGAAACCGAGCAGAGCAGCTGAGCTACAGTTAAACATCACCGTCACTCTCCCTATATCATCATCACCATCATCATCATCATCATCATCATCACCACCATCATTTGTTTTTATGATTCCTGGCAGGTGGTAGGAGTGTGAATGCGGCGTTTGTTGCCTGAGGAGATTTGTTCCTAAAGTTGTTTTTGAGAAGTCCTGGAGCAGAGTCTGGGTGCCTGGCACCCTTTAATCTCAATGCATTAGCATGTGCACTGCATGTGCCCACAGTGTGTGGACAGAGAACCACTTATCCTTCAGAGGTGTACACACTCCCTGCCACAGAGACACAGAGGAAGAGGATTTTTCTTTTCCCTGACTTGTACAAATGACTCCTATCAAGCAGTCAAATACAGCATGCATCATTAATGATAATAAAATGTAATCTATGCATTCTGAAAATGCATGCATTGCACAGTGCAATAAAGGTATCCACATAGCAATAATGCATGCACATTGCAATAAGAGTACCAAGCCTCACTGTAGTAACATATGCACACTGCAATAACGCATGCACACTGCAATAATGTATGTACACTGCAGCAATACATGAACACTGCAATACTGTATGCACACTGCAATAATGCATGAACACTTCAATAATGCATGCACACTGCAGTAATACATGCACAGTGTAATAGTGCATGCACACTGCAATAACGTATGTAGTATGCAATAAACTAAGCACACTGCACACTTCACACTGACACACTGTAATAATGTAAACACACTGCACATTTCACACTTGGCTAATTCAGCAACAATGAGACAGTTACAGGTAAATGGTTACATAGACATACAAGTTTTAGGAATTCATCAATAATATTATTTCCACTGACTTCTAAACAGGCAGTTCCCATACAATTCCCATACCATTCCCATACAGTTCCCTTACAGTGCCCATACAATTCCCATACAGTTCCCATAAAGTTCCCATACTCTTCCTATACAGTGTCCATACAGTTCCTATACGGTTCCCATACCATTCACATACAGTTCCCTTACAATGTCCATACAGTTCCCATAAAGTTCCCATACTGTTCCTATACAGTGTCCATACAGTTCCTATACGGTTCCCATACCATTCTCATACAGTTCCTATACAGTGCCCATACAGTGCCCACACAGTTTCCATGTACCCTCAGTGGCTGGAGTCTTCTTTTCCGCTTCTGATCCTACTCGTTTCATGCATAGCATAAAAGGTAGTTCCCAGCTTAGATGTGCCAATGGTCCTATTTTTCAAAATGTAGAACTTTGCACTGACGTGCCACTCATATCCCACAGCAGTAGTGAATAGCCACCTAGCTGTAAAAGTGTATGGTCGAACAGATTAAATGCTCAAGTTAGTGACACATGGGTTTGATTCCCAGGGACACACATACTGTCACCCTAATAAATATGTAAGCCACTCTGGATAAGCGCATCTGCCAAATGCTCTGAATGGAGAATGGGCACTGCTGGTCACTGCTGGGCTCTCAGAATGGCACTTTCCAAGGTGTGCGAAACTCTTGGGTGTGCTTGTCACAAAACAGGCCAGTAATGCTGAAAGCTGTGATGTGCCTTCTGAAACAGTGCGCCAGTTCTCCAGAAACTAAAGGGTTAAGCTTCCCTGAGGAAGGCCGCCACGCCTGTAATCTTTCACTGGAGTTGAGTGCACTACCAACAAACAGTAAACATTTTGCAGGGAACTGACATTCTAATTAACATTTGCTGGTAACACTCCACGTTCTTGGCTTCAGAAACTGAGGTCAACCGTGTGGGTGTTTTGCTTCCCATTTCGGTATTAATGAAGCATGAAACTGCACTAATGTCTGTCTCAAATCCAGGTAGGGTGAACTTTCGGCCCCGCCATCTTTCTTAGTGATGAGGGGGTCTCAGCAAGTAGAGATGCCCGCAAACCCTTGTCGGCTTCTTCCATATACAGCACCTCAGCATTTTCCCATATTCCGTGTACTATATACTGATAACCAGGACTTCTAACCACGTTCCTCTGTGTGTCTAGAGGTTGTATGCAACTCAGATCTTTCATGGTAGATGAAATGGGGCCGTGTCTGGCAGCCTCTCAAACCATAAGGCTGCGAAATACGTTACTGGTTAATAATTTAATGTGATTCTTAGCTGGCAGCATCAGTTTCAGAGTGTTTCTCAGCCTTCTCTCCGAATCAATACAGCGTCCACTTCTAATGCAACTTAAAAGGGAAAAAAAAAAAGAATTTTAATGCAGAGAGGATATAAATTTAAATCACTATATCTAAAAGAAGTTCTAATGTTCTGCAAATATGGGAGCCAGTAAAGAAAGCAGCTGATCCCAGTATCAGAGGTGAAAACATCCAGTGATCCTGTCCTTCATGCATCCAAGCTATAAACGTCCTGTAGTCCTGTCCTCCACGCATCTCAGCTATAAACATCCTGTAGTCCTGTCCTCCACGCATCTCAGCTATAAACGTCCTGTAGTCCTGTCCTCCACGCATCTGAGCTATAAACGTCCTGTAGTCCTGACCTCCACGCATCTCAGCTATAAACATCCTGTAGTCCTGTCCTCCACGCATCTGAGCTATAAACGTCCTGTAGTCCTGTCCTCCACGCATCTCAGCTATAAACGTCCTGTAGTCCTGTCCTCCAGGCATCCGAGCTATAAACGTCCTGTAGTCCTGTCCTCCACGCATCTGAGCTATAAACGTCCTGTAGTCCTGTCCTCCACGCATCTCAGCTATAAACGTCCTGTAGTCCTGTCCTCCACGCATTACCGTGAGCATCTCTAACCAGAAACCTTCACATCAGCCTCAGAAGTGGAGACCAGCTGAATCCAGCAAACCTGAAAGCTCTGAAATGAACAACTCCACAACACACCCAACCACACCAGCACTGTTCACTCTTACCAGCACAACACACCCAACCACACCAGCACTGTTCACTCTTACCAGCACAACACACCCAACCACACCAGCACTGTTCACTCTTACCAGCACAACACACCCAACCACACCAGCACTGTTCACTCTTACCAGCACAACACACCCAACCACACCAGCACTGTTCACTCATACCAGCACAACACACCCAACCACACCAGCACTGTTCACTCTTACCAGCACAACACACCCAACCACACCAGCACTGTTCACTCATACCAGCACAACACACCCAACCATACCAGCACTGTTCACTCATACCAGCACAACACACCCAACCACACCAGCACTGTTCACTCTTACCAGCACAACACACCCAACCACACCAGCACTGTTCACTCATACCAGCACAACACACCC
>NC_137514.1:21370000-21372500 GCF_041902795.1 Electrophorus electricus | reverse complement strand
CGCGCCTGGACAGCAGCGGAGGGGTGGACCTACAAGCAGACGGACATGACCACTGACACATCCACACAACGGACACGCAGCCAGGCCTCCGAGAACTGATTACGGAATGTAAGCAAGTTGCGGATAAAACAAACCAAAAAAACACACCTGATGTGGATGCATATTCACAAAACTCAGACACGATCGCAGAGCTGATTCAATGACACCTATTTACATACTTACAGTATTTACAAATGATCTTTGAAAAAACGCAAAATAATTCATTATATATGTCATATAAACCTAAAATTCTTAAAATAACGAAAGAAAGCAATAAGCTCTTCTGTCATTTTTGTCATCTGTGATTTTGTCACAGGTACGTTTTAGTTATGACATCATGCCATTACAACAGCTTCCAACACAGCTCAGCTAATCCGATTTTAGGAACAGAACTATCCATTTTATAATTATAAAATTATAATAGGTCATTAAAATGTATAGTACTTCATACTGTATGTATATATATATATATATATATATATATATATATATATATATGTTTGTAAAGTCAGGATTTATATGAATTTTACAGACTTTTTGCATTAGAGGCAAATACACCCAGCCCGTACCTCCAGTACTTCCAACCTCATGTATGGCTCAACTTGAAACGCCAGACTTCAAGTCCCACGGAGACACACATAGAGCCTGTTCTCTGTCCTGTTCCCATGGTGGAACAAACTTCCAGTGGCTGTCCGGACAGCAGAGTCCCTTGCAGTCAAACGCAGACCGAAGACCCGTCTGTTTGTGAATTATTTAATGACCACTGAACCTACACTTATGAAATTCATACTACTGTTGGGTAACCAAAACTCTAGCACATGTAGTTTGATATTGTTTGTTATTTTTCACTTATCATTGTCTGTTATAGAGCTTATATGTGTTTCGCACTTCTAGGTATCAGCATTGATCCCTGTATTTCAACAGTATTCTAGTTCAGTGGTATCTTGGACTCTAACCTGCTGTACCGGCTAGGATGTAGGAGGAAATGACAAAGCACTTTTGTAAGTCGCTCTGGATAAGAGCGTCTGCTAAATGCCGATAATGTAAATGTAAATGCACTGGCAGCATCGGAGCCGCTCCCTGAAGCACAACGACACTGATCCAGGCATTGGGTTCCTCCCAAGTTATAGCCGTGAAACAAAACGCCTAAAGAAGATACTTTATCTTCTAAAACAGGACTCATTTTAACACAATAACAGATATTTCACACATTGTTAACACAGACATATAGGCATTTAAGATATTGTTAACATAGACACATAGACATTTAACACCTTGTTAACATAGACATATAGACATTTAACACAGTGTTAACATAGACATATAGACATTTCACAGTGTTAACACAGACACGGAGACATTTAACACAGCATCAACATAGACAGACATTTAACAGTGTTAACACAGACACAGACATTTAACACAGTGTTAACATAGACATTACACAGTGTTAACATAGACACATAGACATTAACACAGTGTTAACATCGACACAGACATTTAACACAGTGTTAACATAGACAAATAGACATTAACACAGTGTTAACATAGACACATAGACATTAACACAGTGTTAACATAGACACATAGGCATTTAACAGTGTATCTCTACTGGACTAACACCTACCTCTACTGGTCTAACTGTGCTCTCTACTGGACTAACTGCTATCTCTACTGGTTTAACCCCTACCTCTACTGATATAACACTTAGCTCTACTGGTCTAACTGTGCTCTCTACTGGACTAAAACCTATTGCCACTAGTCTAACTGTGCTCTCTACTGGACTAAAACCTATCGCCACTGGTCTAACTGTGCTCTTTACTGGACTAACACCTATCTCTACACATGTATCAAATCTGTGTAGACTTGATCCACTGCATCCTCAAATGGAACTCTGTAAAACAAATTATCCGTTTATTCTAAGATTACAGCACATCATCCACAGCTTCAGCGTAGTTAATGCAATACACAGCGGGACGTATATTTTTAACTACATCTGCCACCAATTTCCAATTTCGTGCTTCATCCCATCTACTGATATTTATAGCCTGTGCTGGATCTTCAATAGACCGTCCGTCATGCACAAAGCCACCCACTTTATTCACATTACCACTAGACAAAGCATTAACCTCTAAATGCTCATTAGTGAATAAACACGCTAATGCGCTAAGCACTTGATTATATTTCCATGTATATCATCCCTGTGACAAACTAACCTTCCATGCTGATAATATATGCTTCACCATGCCACCCCCCCCCCCCCACATTATTTACGCTTGGGACGTTCTCCTACCCGCTGTCCAAGGTTTCGCAGAATTGGAAGGACGTCGCAAGTTGCTCCAAGCAAAAATTAGACATTATTAAAGGATTATTCAATCATAATTGTTAATTACCACTGAAACATTAACATAAACGTGCCTGGGTTTATTAACCTTGGCATCAGTCTGCGTGATGTCACCTC
>NC_137514.1:21340000-21365000 GCF_041902795.1 Electrophorus electricus | reverse complement strand
AAGCCGTGGGTAAGATCCTGTCTGCGTGCCTGCAGGCCCAAACCCACTCCTCTGCAGGTGTGCCCTTCAGAACGACAAACCCCCAACGCAACAAAGAGGCGGTCGTCTTCCCAGGGCACCAAGTGTGTGTGTGTGTGTGTAGTGCCACAGAACAGTCAAGTCATGCAATGAAAACACTCCACACAAGTGTGGCAGGCAGATTGCTTTCATCAGTCATGACAGCACTAGAGAGCCCCCCTGTGTGCGCGTGCAATCAGTCGGTCTCCTCGCCCGGACAGGCCTGTCCGGGCCCTCGGAAGGCGATGGAAAGAGCAGTGCTCACCTCCGCTAATAACGTCTGTGGATCTGCAGGTCCTTTCTCCTCTGTTTCTCATCACTCCCTCGTCTCTTGAGTATGAGCCGGGAAACTGTCTCACTCTTTACCTGGATGCAGGCACACTCTGGGGGGCTTCACTCCATGTGGTTAAAAAGGTTAAAGGTTAAAGGTTAAAAATATAAAGATCACTATGGAGTGAAGAGGCACTCATCTTGAATATCTTTGGCGTGGTTGTCAGGGCTGAAAGCATCCATGACTGCTTGTCTGTTAGAGGTCACTTTAGGCAAGCCAAAGTTTGAGACAGCAAGCATTCCTTGAGCTCACTTGAGGAGGGGAAAACTTCATTGCATCATCCACACAGAATTCTTGCACGATGAACCTTTGCACATTGCTGTTGAAGTTTTTTTCTCCCCTGCCTGCTCTCTGTAGACGCTAGACGGCTACAGCTGGAGAAGACCTATTCTTAAAGACATGGACACATACTCTGCAGTCTGCAAGGTCATGGTCAAGAACTTTTTCTTTTTTGTGGTCTATCACATGCTCCATGTTTGATGGGAAGGGTCCTGTGAACATAGCAGAAATACCCAACTTCCCCTTGGCCTTCAGTGAAGCGCGTGGGTGCATGAAGTGATGTATCTGCGACTTTCATAACAGGCTGGGCGATTGAGATCACATGGGCTTGTTGCCTCACATAATAGTGAAACATTCACCAGCTGCTTGGTAATGGATGGGTGGTGTTCTGCGTGGGTGGTGTTCCACGTGAGTGATGTTCCACATGGGTGACGCTTTATGTGGGTGGTGTTCCACGTGAGTAATGTTCCACGTGAATGATGTTCCACATGAGTGATGTTCCACATCAGTGGTGTTCCACGTGGGTGGTGCACGAGGGATCTCACGAGGGGTCTCACGTGAGATCCCTGCACCTAGATATCCAGTCACCTTAAACACACTCAAATAACTCTGAAAAGACCAGCAATATGTATCTGGTGTTTACTCCAGTGGTTCCTTTATGTAAAACTATAACAAACACAAAGTGACGAGGTGTTATACAGCAAGTACAGAAAATCACTGTAGAGAAAACTGAATATGCTAACAGGTGCTATAAAAGTAGCATAGGATATCATCTTAAGTTAATACATTAGCATAGGATATCATCTTAAGTTAGAATATTAGCAAAATAAACAGTTCACCATGAACTCCAAAAATATTCCAATTTCTACACCTATAAAGCTCTAATTTAGAAATATACTTTCTGACAGTACATCTAACAAGTCCTGTGATGATGGCTGTAACGGTACCGTGGTGACACCCTAACCTGACTGCCATTCTGGAGCGCTCACGCTAAGTTAACGCTACCTCCTGCCTCTTTAGCAGGTCACCACATGGCGGCTACTTCAAAAAATGAAAGACACCACACAGGATTCAGTAGAGAAACTCCAAGCATGTGGGACTTTGGAAGGAGGGGCTTTGGAGAGGAGTTTGTAGAGGGGGAGCAGAAGTCCAGCAGAAGTTAGCGCAAGCCTCTGTTCTGCCAGGGTGTTTGCCTGATCATTTGTTTCCACACAACTGAGGAATTCTTGACCTCGATGAACCAAGCTGGTGGCCTTACTGTGGCCCTTTCTGTGGCCCTTACTGAACTGTACTGTGGGCCTTATTGAAGTGTATTGTGGCCCTTACTGTGGCCCTTACTGAAGTGTACTGTGGCCCTTATTGTGGTCCTTATTGTGGCCCTTACTGAAGTGGCATGTGGCCCTTATTGAAGTGTACTGTGGCCCATACTGATGTGTACTGTGGCCCTTACTGTGACCCTTACTGTGACACTTATTGAAGTGCACTGTGGCTCATACTGAAGTGAACTGTGGCCCTTACTGTGGCCCTTACTGAAGTGTACTGTGGCCCTTACTGTAGTGCTTACTGAAGTGTACTGTGGCCCTTACTGTGGCCCTTACTGTGGCCCTTACTGTGACCCTTACTGAAGTGTACTGTGACCCTTACTGAAGTGTACTGTGGCCCTTACTGAAGTGTACTGTGGCCCTTACTGTGGCCCTTACTGTGACCCTTACTGAAGTGTACGGTGGCCCTTCAGACAGCACAGGATTTCAACTCCACAAAAGAATGACTCAGACTACGGATGAAGTGGCTCATTAAAAACCGCAGAAACAAACCAAAAATGTCTCACAAAAGGAGTCAGAAAAACAGCATATGCGCAGTCAGCCTGCCCCTCTCTCCCCGCAGATGAAGTGTTTTTTATTTGCTGCGGCTTGCATTCGGTTTGCTCTGGGAGATTTGTCGGGGTTTGAGGTGCTAGAGGAACAGGGTTGTCTTATTTAATTATTCAGATTTATTCTCTGCACACTTGCTTAAACATCACTGGGCTGATCTTTCTTTTGTGGCAGACGCAACACTGCCCAACTCCGATCATCCGTATCTCATCGTCGGTAACATCCCTTCCTTACACGGTCATGACAAACGCAGAGGAAAAAGGAAGCAAATACAATCATCTTTAGCTGGGAAATACAATTACAGCAATCTGTACTGCTGAAATGACATTAGCTCCTTGTTTTCACCTGGGTGGTCTTCTGTCAAGGTTAAACTCGTGTAGCAATCACGGCAGCATTGTGACCTGTACTGACAGCAGGTCACAGTAATACTTCTGGGAAATGTAGTCCTGGTTGATGATCTGTCTATAAAAGCTCCATAAAACCTCTCAGCATACGAGCATTTGGCGCTAATGGCGTGACTATAAACAGCATAATTGGGAAATAAAATATCAAGTGGGACCAAGATGGTTGCGCTCATCCTAAAAACAAATCATCACACCAGTCCCGGTCATTACCAGCTCCGTCAACACCAGTCCCTGTGCTCTCCAGTTTGACCTCCTCCATAGTCCAGTAGTCCTCGTCTGAGCCTCTTCATTCTAAACTCTGTCCAGTTATTTAGTGCCGTGACCCTGAAGACGTGCAGGTGAGGTCCCTTAGAGACTACAGGTCAGATACTTCTTCCACAACCTGCTCCAAACCTTGCTGTTCTCTCTTATGTAAATTATATTATTATTATTATTATTATTATTATTATTAATAATAATAATAATAATAATAATAATAACTATTATTATTATTATAGCAATAAGAATAGTTATTATTGTCCTTTTTTGTAGTTGTAGTCGTCTCAGAAACCCTGCACGCTCCATCTCACAGCGTCTCTCGATCCTGTCCAGATGATCAGACTGCTCGGGCAGGAGGAAACCATGGGAACGAAAGGTGAAGTCTGGGTCACCCTGATTACAGCAGGGCACTGTGGGCTCAGATCTGGCCTGGTTTATTAATAGTGCGCTGCTCTCCTAGGGCTGGCTTCTAATTGGCCAGCTTTGTTGAACCATACGAAATGACTCTCTGACTCACCACAGCCAAGACCATGCTCAGACCAGAACATGCAAATCAGTGTGAGGTGGATCATGAGGTCCTTTCACTATTAATGCTTCGGTTTGACATTTCTCAGCTGTCTTTGGGTAAAACCGAGGTGACAAATTGTTGTTTATCGACTACTGAAGTTTCTTTCTTTTTTGGATAAGTACTGGAGTTCCTTTCTCAACTACTGAGTTCCGTACAAACTACTTTTATTTTAAGTCTTTTAGTTTAATTTCTTAAGTCCTTTGACTACTTGAAACTTTTGAAGTCACTAAACAAATACAGTAACTTATAACAAATAGTAGAACTGCTTTAACAACCTTTTCAACTTTTCAAGTTCCATACAGGACAACTAGTATTACTATTTTATAGTCCATATCCTCTCTCTCTCTCTCTCTCTCTCTCTCTCTCTCTCTCTCTCTCTCTCACTCTACTCTGTTATTATAGTCCATATCCTCTCTCTCTCTCTCTCTCTCTCTCTCTCTCTCTCTCGCTCTCTCTCTCTCTCACTCTACTCTGTTATTATAGTCCATATCCTCTTTCTCTCTCTCTCTCTCGCTCTGTCTCTCACTCTACTCTGTTATTATAGTCCATATCCTCTCTCTCTCTCTCTCTCTCTACTCTGTTATTATAGTCCATATCCTCTCTCTCTCTCTCACTCTACTCTGTTATTATAGTCCATATCCTCTCTCTCTCTCTCTCTCTCTCTCTCTCTCTCTCACTCTACTCTGTTATTATAGTCCATATCCTCTCTCTCTCTCTCTCGCTCTCTCTCTCTCTCACTCTACTCTGTTATTATAGTCCATATCCTCTCTCTCTCTCTCTCTCTCTCTCTCTCACTCTACTCTGTTATTATAGTCCATATCCTCTCTCTCTCTCTCTCTCTCTCTCTCTCACTCTACTCTGTTATTATAGTCCATATCCTCTCTCTCTCTCTCTCGCTCTCTCTCTCTCTCTCTACTCTGTTATTATAGTCCATATCCTCTCTCTCTCTCTCTCTCTCTCTCTCTCTCTCTCACTCTACTCTGTTATTATAGTCCATATCCTCTCTCTCTCTCTCTCTCTCTCTCTCTCTCTCGCTCTCTCTCTCACTCTACTCTGTTATTATAGTCCATATCCTCTCTCTCTCTCTTTCTCTCTCTCTCTCTACTCTGTTATTATAGTCCATATCCTCTCTCTCTCTCTCTCTCTCTCTCTCTCTACTCTGTTATTATAGTCCATATCCTCTCTCTCTCTCTCTCTCTCTCTCTCTCTCTCTCTCTCTCTACTCTGTTATTATAGTCCATATCCTCTCTCTCTCTCTCTCTCTCTCTCTCTCTCTCTCTCTCTCACTCTACTCTGTTATTATAGTCCATATCCTCTCTCTCTCTCTCTCTCTCTCTCTCTCTCTCTCTACTCTGTTATTATAGTCCATATCCTCTCTCTCTCTCTCTCTCTCTCTCTCTCTCTCTCTCTCTCACTCTACTCTGTTATTATAGTCCATATCCTCTCTCTCTCTCTCTCTCTCTCTCTCTCTCTCTCTCTCTCTCTCACTCTACTCTGTTATTATAGTCCATATCCTCTCTCTCTCTCTCTCTCTCTCTCGCTCTCTCTCTCTCTCTCTCTCTCTCTCTCTCTCTCCTCTGTTATTATAGTCCATATCCTCTCTCTCTCTCTCTCTCTCTCTCTCTCCTCTGTTATTATAGTCCATATCCTCTCTCTCTCTCTCTCTACTCTGTTATTATAGTCCATATCCTCTCTATCCACCCCCTACACGTTGCCAGCTCCAGTTAACACACAAAAAAAAATCAATTCATTTGTCCAAGCGTGAAGTGGCGTAACACCAGCTAGCGATGCCATCACTCCTCCTGTAGTTGACCCTGTGACATGCCGGGGACGCGTTCAGACCTCTTCAAGGTCAAGGCCACGCCATGCTCCGTGTAACAGTGCTCCTCTGGAAACACAGTGGCGCGCCCGTCTGTCGAGATGGAGTGTGTTTACTAAAAGCCCCTGCCTGTTCACAGGGTATGTTTGCACTTTTCAATTTACATACAGCAAGTTTACCACCGCCGGATTCAGACAAAGGAAACTTGCTAACTGTCTGGAGAGTTTAATGTTTGCCTTTTCATGCCGAGTGAGTTTAGTCTGGAGTTTACCATCATACTGCTCTGTTTACACAGAGTGCGCTTAGTCAAGTGAGTTTAGTCTGGAGTTTACCATCATACTGCTCTGTTTACACAGAGTGCGCTTAGTCGAGTGAGTTTAGTCTGGAGTTTACCATCATACTGCTCTGTTTACACAGAGTGCGCTTAGTCGAGTGAGTTTAGTGTGGAGTTTACCATCATACTGCTCTGTTTACACAGAGTGCGCTTAGTCGAGTGAGTTTAGTGTGGAGTTTACCATCATACTGCTCTGTTTACACAGAGTGCGCTTAGTCGAGTGAGTTTAGTCTGGAGTTTACCATCATACTGCTCTGTTTACACAGAGTGCGCTTAGTCGAGTGAAGTTAGTCTGGAGTTTATCATCATACTGCTCTGTTTACACAGAGTGCGCTTAGTCGAGTGAGTTTAGTCTGGAGTTTACCATCATACTGCTCTGTTTACACAGAGTGCGCTTAGTCGAGTGAAGTTAGTCTGGAGTTTATCATCATACTGCTCTGTTTACACAGAGTGCGCTTAGTCGAGTGAGTTTAGTGTGGAGTTTACCATCATACTGCTCTGTTTACACAGAGTGCGCTTAGTCGAGTGAGTTTAGTGTGGAGTTTACCATCATACTGCTCTGTTTACACAGAGTGCGCTTAGTCGAGTGAGTTTAGTCTGGAGTTTACCATCATACTGCTCTGTTTACACAGAGTGCGCTTAGTCGAGTGAGTTTAGTGTGGAGTTTACCATCATACTGCTCTGTTTACACAGAGTGCGCTTAGTCGAGTGAGTTTAGTCTGGAGTTTACCATCATACTGCTCTGTTTACACAGAGTGCGCTTAGTCGAGTGAAGTTAGTCTGGAGTTTACCATCATACTGCTCTGTTTACACAGAGTGCGCTTAGTCGAGTGAGTTTAGTGTGGAGTTTACCATCATACTGCTCTGTTTACACAGAGTGCGCTTAGTCGAGTGAGTTTAGTCTGGAGTTTACCATCATACTGCTCTGTTTACACAGAGTGCGCTCAGTCGAGTGAGTTTAGACTGGAGTTTACCATCATACTGCTCTGTTTACACAGAGTGCGCTCAGTCGAGTGAGTTTAGTCTGGAGTTTACCATCATACTGCTCTGTTTACACAGAGTGCGCTCAGTCGAGTGAGTTTAGTGTGGAGTTTACCATCATACTGCTCTGTTTACACAGAGTGCGCTCAGTCGAGTGAGTTTAGTGTGGCGTTTACCATCATACTGCTCTGTTTACACAGAGTGCGCTTAGTCGAGTGAGTTTAGTCTGGAGTTTACCATCATACTGCTCTGTTTACACAGAGTGCGCTTAGTCGAGTGAAGTTAGTCTGGAGTTTATCATCATACTGCTCTGTTTACACAGAGTGCGCTTAGTCGAGTGAGTTTAGTCTGGAGTTTATCATCATACTGCTCTGTTTACACAGAGTGCGCTTAGTCGAGTGAAGTTAGTCACCCCTGTCACCCCGTACAGCACATTTGTCCAGGAAAATGTCCCGCCTTTTCCTGTTGGTTAGTCCCGCGTTCAGTCGGTGCATGCCCACGGTTTAGACCCTACCAATTCCTGGATGGCTCCTCCTACGCGTGCTTTTTCTTCCTCGGTGCATTTGTAGGAAGGTGAGCCGTTGTTTAAACAACACAAGCGTTTATTAACGCTACTAATGTGTGTAGAAAAGCCTGAGTCATAGGCAGTCTTCCATATGAGACATTTATTTTTGTTATGGAAATTTAGTAGATAGAGGTAGTCTCATATGAAAAATAAGTGTAACACACCTGACACATATAAATAACACTTTGTCCTAAGTTGGTCCAAAAATTGTGTGTGTGTGTGTGTGTGTGTGTCATAGAAAGGACGGACATTCCTGGTTCCTACGTCATATCAGTGCATCTCTGAGTAGGTTGTTGTGTGTGCTGACATCACTGTGCTCGCTGGCCGTGCAGATATCGTTTGAGTTCGGCCGAACTCTCCACCCCACCGTGAGCTGTTTTTGTTCCCCTCCCATTTTAACCTGCGTGAGTGCTCAAATGTGACACTAACAGTCATCACACCTCCACGCCAAATGGCAGAGCAGCCTGGCGCGGACTTCGACATGGTACGACATACGTCAGATCTGTCCCGTCCCATATAACTCCCATGGACTACATTCTCCATATCACACACACACGCACACGCACACGAACACACACACACACACACACACACACACACACACACACACACACGCACGCACGCACGCGCACGCACACGCACACAAACGCGCGCGCGCGCACACGCACGCGCACGCACGCGCACGCGCACGCACACACACACACACACACACCACACACGCGCACGCGCACGCGCACGCGCACGCGCACACGCACACGCACACACACACCACGCACGCGCACGCGCACGCGCACGCGCACGCGCACGCGCACGCACACGCACACAAACACGCACACGCACACGCACACGCACACGCACGCACACACACACACACACACACACACACACACACACACAGTTGGAGAGGTGATCTTCACCCACGTGTCTGGGAACACACCATCATCACCCTCATCCTCATCATAGCTCCGACAGGGACACAGGATAATATTCCTAGGCCTCAATATGTTAATATCATGTAATGGAAATCTTATTGTTACATATAAAGAATATTATCAGATCTTTTTTAGACATTTTACTAACTTTTTTGGGCTTTTTATCACGTCATGGATTTGTATATCCTGTAGGAATTTTTGAAAGAAGCAAAAAGATTCAATAAGATATTTTCACCTGATCAAGTTATTTATTTATTTATTTTTAATATCTTAAAGTATCTTTTAATAATTTTAGGGGCAAAAACATTCATGCGGACATTCAGAACCAGAACAATATTCATGATTTTAGCAAGAGAGCTACACTGAAATCTTTTGCGGACTTTGTGTGTGTGAAGTGCCAGAGGTCCTTCCTTTGACTCTGTGCTGTGCGTGGTGTGTCCAGCGCCGCCCCAAAGTGTGTGGTGAGCGGGCTTCTCTCTTACCCACGTGGTTCCGTACGGGAACAGAACCAGGATTCTCCTTCGGCTGGGGCAGCGGTGCCAAGCAGAGCAAATGAGGAAAGTTCTCCAACACCTCCAGCTCCAACATGTTCACCATTACCTGCATCACTTCCAACACCTCCACCATCACCTCCAACACCTCCACCATCACCTCCATCACCTCCAACATCTCCACCTCCATCACCTCCAACACCACCACCATCACCTCCATCATCTCCACCTCCAACACCACCATTTCCAACACCCCCACCTCCATCATCTCCAACACCTCCACCTCTAACACCTCCACCATCACCTCCAACACCTCCACCATCACCTCCAACACCACCACCATCACCTCCATCACCTCCACCACCACCATTTCCAACACCCCCACCTCCATCATCTCCAACACCTCCACCTCCAACACCCCACCTCCATCACCTCCAACACCACCACCATCACCTCCATCATCTCCACCTCCAACACCACCATTTCCAACACCCCCACCTCCATCATCTCCAACACCTCCACCTCTAACACCTCCACCATCACCTCCAACACCACCACCATCACCTCCATCACCTCCACCACCACCATTTCCAACACCCCCACCTCCATCATCTCCAACACCTCCACCTCCATCATCTCCAACACCTCCACCTCCAACACCCCACCTCCATCACTTCCACCTCCATCACCTCCACCTCCAACACCCCACCTCCATCACTTCCACCTCCATCACCTCCACCTCCAACACCTCTCCTCCATCACACCAACACCCCCACCTCCAATACTACCTCCTCCAGCACCAACCTTATATATAATTCACATAAAGAAATAATTGTACAGATGGGGAAAAAAAACGGATTTGTAATGAATAATTTGTGATTGGCTCTGAGATTAGTTCGTATAATCATACTGCAGAAAATGCTGGTCTGCTCAACTAAAGTTTCTCTCACAGCGTGTGAGTGAATCTCATCCTGGTTACCTCGGGCGGTGTGTTAATTCCGGTTCCTGGAATGTCAAGTCTCGTCTCCCGACCGACCGTCAAGCTGTCCCGAGTTCCCTTGTAAACTGAGCCATCAAAACTGTTTGCAGGGGACCCTGACTGCTAAACCTTAACCTGTAAAATTCTCTCTCTTTTTCCACTGTGAAACGCCCAAAAAATTGCAGAAAAATTATTTGGTGACTCACTCAAGGTAGTTAATGATGATTAAAGAACTTTATACCCACAGCGCTGTGTGCAGAGATGTCTGCAGGGGTTCTTACTCGCAGACACACCATGTGACTTTCCGAGTTGTCGGATCGCTGCGCTCTTCACACTCCGCAACTCGCCCTCTTGAAGCCGTTGTGGTTTGCACACGCTTATCGGCGACGGAAGATGACACACTGCGGATCTGAAAGTTGAAAGTGTGGAAAAAGCAAAGTTGTAGATGATTTTCAATGCCCCCTGCCCCTTCTGCGACATTGTCCAGGAGCCTCCGTGAAAACAACCTCACTTTCCTCACTACACAAAACTCTTCACGGGCAGGCGCATGTCCGCACGGGGTAGAGGGCCAGCTTTAAAACTATTATAAATCTGCCCTGTACTTTCGCCCTGCATGATAAAGGCAGCAATAGTTCATGATAGTTCAAAAGATTCACTGCAGTTCAGGATGTAGCACTATATGGTGATTTATAATGGGGGAGGGGCGTGGTGTTCTCTCCGAAGAGGGTCCGTAAAACTCGATCTGATCCACCGTTGCTAAGCATGCAGTTCAGCAGATTTATTATCGAGGACATTGAACAGTTTACTGTGTGTTTGTACGGCTGTATGATGTAATAGTCAGGATACAGACTGAACCGCTGTGTTGGGTCACTCCTGTGACTCTGGGTCTGAACCGCTGTGTTGGGTCCAGTCCTGTGACTCTGGCTCTGGACCGCTGTGTTGGGTCCAGTCCTGTGACTCTGGCTCTGGACCGCTGTGTTGGGTCCAGTCCTGTGACTCTGGCTCTGGACCGCTGTGTTGGGTCCAGTCCTGTGACTCTGGCTCTGGACCGCTGTGTTGGGTCCAGTCCTGTGACCCTTCTACACATGTTTATGGGTAAGAATAACAAACTATAGATTAAGGCAAAGGGGTTATGCATCTAGTCACCACCTACCACCGATGTGTGTGTAAGCATTGGATGCACCTCCAGACTTTGACCTTCAAATTAAAGCAGGAACCTACAAAGTCATAAAGGCACAAAAATTCTTTTGCCTGCATCCTACGACAGAAGATGTAAGGAACACGTGCATCACTTTTTTAAAGTGGCCTGATAACCTGCTCAATTTTCCTTTGCTCCAAATCAACTTAGTGGCAAATTAAATATCGGCGAGATCTGCTCCTTAAGAGCAGGTTACCGAAGTGTGTGAGTGTTAAAGGCATTAAACGCTGAGTTTTAACACGTTAAGCACTTCAGCGAGATAATGTGAATACACTCTGACAGCCCGAGAATAACTTTACCATCTTATTATATGCTGCTATTTAGAGACGGCGGGCTGATACTGTAGACCCGTGGTTTGGCTAATGGAGTCTGAGGAGACAAGCAGCCAGTAGGACTGAAACAGCGAAAAGCGTCGTTATGGTGGGTCTTTTAAAAATACATGAATAAAGACAAACCGCCTGCTCAGAAAAACTCTGGTGCCCAAACACTTTCTCCCCAGGGTGAAAGCTCTCCAGCTCAGCGACCAAGTTTCGCAAGAAGGACACTTAAATTTGTTACCTGATATTTAAAGCACTTGCATGCGTGCACGCACACACACACATGCACACACACACACACACACACACACACGTAGATGGAAATGTATAGCCAGATATTGTCTCCACTCCCAGCACATTAATGCATAATTAATTAATATGTGTGAGTGTATGTGTGAGTGTGTGTGTGTGTGTGTGTGTGTGTGTGTGTGTGTGTGTGTGTGTGTGTGTTTGTGTGTGTCTGTGTGTGTGTGCACTTATATTTGTGCACGTGACTTCGTTCTGTGATCAGCAGCTGAGCTGATGTAAATAAGTAAGCTGGCAGTGTGATCAAGGCAGCCACCCTATACCAGCTAAAGCCAGCCCACCACCCACCCTATGTCTGCACAGCTAAAGCCAGCCCACCAGCCGCCCTATGTCTGCACAGCTAAAGCCAGCCCACCAGGCGCCCTATGTCTGCACAGCTAAAGCCAGCTCACCAGGCGCCCTATGTCTGCACAGCTAGACAGCCCTCCAGCTGCACTATATCAGCACAGCTAAAGCCAGCCCACCAGCCGCCCTATATCAGCCCAGCTAAAGCCAGCCCACCAGCCGCCCTATATCAGCACAGCTAAAGCCAGCCCACCAGCCGCCCTATATCAGCCCAGCTAAAGCCAGCCCACCAGCCGCCCTATATCAGCCCAGCTAAAGCCAGCCCTCCAGCCGCCCTATATCAGCCCAGCTAGACAGCCCTCCAGCTGCACTATATCAGCACAGCTAAAGCCAGCCCACCAGCCGCCCTATATCAGCCCAGCTAAAGCCAGCCCTCCAGCCACACTATATCAGCACAGCTAAAGCCAGCCTTCCAGGCTCACTACAGTAGCAGGCTCCAGATGCCCTCTACAGTCAATCCTCTGCACATGGCCTGACTGGCACTGTATCTGCAAAGAAAGAAAGACATTTTCATCTAAGGCCTTTTCCTTATTTATAAATAATTCAGTCCATGCCAATGCTATATGAATACGTTCTTCCCAAAACAAAGTTAGTCTTCATCATGTATGGGAACATTTTCCAGACTGTTGGAGAATCCATCCAGAATGTCATGAGAGGATTAAAACATTGTCAGAGGCAAGAAGTAGTTACTTTAAACTGTAAAACAGCCTTGATTTGTACAACATTTGTTTGATTAGTGCGTAATTGCACATGTGTATTTGTATAGTCCTCATGTCCTGACTGTTATTTTGTGCAAAGGACACCTAATGTGGCCAACCCTACACTCATTCAAATGCATCTTGATTTGTGATTGGTAGCACCCAGGGACATGCTTGCCAGCGACGAGAAACTTAACTGTGCATAAACATCTACACATCACAGTTACACATCATGGGGAAAAACGTGCGTGTGTGTGTTTTATTTTCTTCCCTTTTTATTGAGGTTGTCAAATAGTTTATCACTTACCAGCAACTTGGCAGCTGGAGTTTCGTGTTTTATTACGTCTGAGACGGGCCAGAACACACACGAGCTGAAAAGGTTAGGGGCCATGTTTCCGCCCTGCGCCATATCTGAAAAGAGCTAATGTGAACAACTGACTCTGGATCAGTACACGGCCTTTCCTTTGATCTGGGGACCGGTTAAAGAGGGGCCCGGGTGCCGATATAACATTTTGCTACCACGGCACGTATCGATCACAGACCTGCTCGCGGTGCACAAGTGCCGCATACAGCTCCGTTGCGGCATGCTGGAACTCTCCTGGCCATCTGGGAAGTGTCACCGTGGGATTGTTGGAGTTACAGTTCTACTCTGTCCCACGAGAAACAGAACAATTCAGTTAAATGCCGAGATCACTTAACAAATCATTAAGAGTAGGAGTGGGTCTCGTGATAACAGCGTCATAGTGCCTCCGGGCAAAACTAATTCAACTGCACATGTAAAAGCAGAATTTGAACTTTGCTGAAGAGAAAAACCTGCAATATCTTTATAATTACCAAGTACATTGATGGGTAGCAGAGTAAACAATGACTGAAAGATGACTCAGCATAATAATCACATTTACTTTCTGGGTTTTTTTTTAATTCAACCTGAGCATATGCACACACACACACACTCACACACACACACACTCACACATACACACACACACACACACACACACACACACACACACACACACATTGCATTTGGTTCTCATCTGTCTCTGTCCTAACAGCGATAATATGCGCAGTACATATTCATAAGTATTTATAATAATAAGTATTTGTCCAATGCCACAACCTTGTTCCGCGTGCTCCTTATGAATATTTATGAGCCAAGGTCCGGGTCCCCCTTGTCTTTGTGATATTAAGGAGTTTCCCGCTCAGCAGATTGTGTAACCCATCTTGACATAATCACTTACCCTCCCCGCACGGCTCCACGGCTCCACCTATACACAGACGTTTCCTCCATCCGTAATTATCCCTCCACAAATCAATTTAACGTCAGAGAAACAATCCGCCCGGCTGTGCGCGGCATATGCGCGGTGCGGAACGGCCCCCACCCGGCGTGGAACCCTGGGACAGGAGCGGTTGGTTTTTGCCTCGGGCTCTCTGCCCCTGAATTAGAACAGATGCATCATGGGTAAGCAACTTGTCGTGCGCGGCGTGGTAAATGGCAGGCCACATCTTCCCTTGAAGGCACATCTGCCTTAAGGGCTCGCCAGCTCCCGGCATATTGATTTTTTGCAGCTGTGAATACGCAAAGCAGGCTGCGCAGAGAGGACTCCATCCGCCGTCTTCGGGCCGCTGTTTACGAAAGCGGCGAACAAACCGAGCAAATTCAAACGGCTCCTGTCATCACGGAACGTTTGGCAGGAACACGCGGAGTAAATGGAAAAGGCAGAATCGGGCTGAGGTCAGCAGCAAGCGCCGCTGGAGCGCGACTGTAATTAAGAGCGTCTTACAGACTCTGCGAGCTCCTGCGCGAGATGTGCAACGATCCTCCACACCCTCCCATCACACCTGAGTGGCCTCGCGCTCATGTTGTAGAGAGCAAACTTAAAGTAATCACGTATTCCTCTGGAGACAAGCGACTGAATAACCCCCTCGGGAGGGCGCACCATAGAGTCCAGGGCTCCCACTCGCCGCCGGATGGATGCCTGCATCCATCTAAGTCTTTATGCAGCATCACACTTGGGTTAGGATTAGGTAAGTCTTTATACAGTAACACATGGGATAGGGTTAGCTAAGTTTTTATACAGTCATGCACGGGATAGGGTTAGCTAAGTCTTTATACAAGGGTTAGGGTTAGTGTTAGGGTTAGATCAGATGCAAGCCAATATCAGACTGAATCAGACACAGACCATGATCAGACTGAATCAGACACAGACGACTATCAGACTGAATCAGACACAGACCACCCACAGACGAGGGGTTGCCAGTCCCGGACTTCTACACAGCTGCAGAGATCAGTCTCAATATGGCAGAACATTCTTGAGTCTTTGTGAATCTCCAGTTCAGCTACCCAGCACCCATGTAAACACTGGGTCATATCGCCGGCTGAGGTGTCTGCAGCTACCAGAGGGGGCACTAGGGAGTCCTACAGTGGTGGTTCCAGCTTAGAGTGCAGTTCTAAACTCAATCACATGTGAATAAACTTCAGGCACATATCAGCACTTTAATGCCTGAAATGGTTTTAAAACAAGCCACCCACATTAATCTGTTAATGCATTTTTAATCTGCCTTTTGGTCCAATGGCTCTTCCTCACGCCGCTGCTGAGCACGACCCCTGATAAAGATGCGTGGGGGGGGTGGTATGCAGTGAGTGTGTGTGTGTGGTTTTTGTGTGTGTGTGTATGTGTGTGTGTGTGTGTGTGAGTGTGTGTGTGTGTGTGTGTGTGTGAGTGTGTGTGTGTATGATGATGTGTGTGCGTGGTATTGCAAGTGTGATGATGTGAGTGTGTGTGTGTCTGTGAGTGTGTATGTGTGTGTGTGATGTGTGTGTGTGTGTGTGTGTGTGTGACACATGGTGAGTGTGAGTGTGTGTATTTGTGTGTGTGATGATTTGTGTGTATGTAAGTGTGAGTGTGATGATGTGTGTATGTGTGTGATGATGTGCATGTGTGTGTATTTGTGTGATACGACCCCTGATACGTGGTGAGCGTGAGTGTGTGTCTGTGTGTGAGCGAGAGTGTGCGTGTGATGATGTGTGTGTGTGGGCGGGGCCTGTTCAAAGAGGGCAGGGCCTGCTTAGAGAGGGAGGGGCATGCTTCTCTTCCCCCAGCCCTGCATAGCTCTTTAATGATTAATCAGGCCGGGAGACATAAAGCTGGAGCACCTCTAATGGCCACAGCGTATTTGCATATTCATGCTGTTTTAGCACAACATGAGCAGAGAGGCGTGACAGACTCCCGAGAGCACAGACCAATGGGGCACCTTGTTTTCCGAGCGCTCTGCTGTAGCTCCGACTACACGTCCGTGCCGTGGGAACACGCGCATTCCTCCCCTATTGATCTCTTTCCCTTTGAGCCATTTTGTTTTTTTTCCCCTGTCCTGATTTGTCCGCCACCCTCTGCGTGAATTAAGGCTTTCATGGTACTGTGATGAAAGCCGGCTCCCTCCCGGGTCAAAGGTCAGCGGATTTCAGATCCCAGCTAAGCGCTACAGTGAGTTTTTTGTTTAGCTGTGTTTCATCTCACGAGCTCTCTGATGTGGAACCTCAAGCTCCCGTAAGCACTCAGACATTGCTGTGGTTCCACGTCCTGCAGATTGTCGTGACCAGGCTGGTCCGAAACTCTCCGCTGATGCTAATAATAAATGTCCTCAAACTTGCTAACCCATCGTCCGAGCCGTAAGAAGCTGATCTTTCTCTGTGCTTTGGTGGAGTCATTTCTAGCTGTTTCTGTGCGCTAAGGACCTCCAAATCCCCTCAGATCAAAATGGTTGCTCTGTGTAATGTCCTCTTCGATTTTCTGCTACCACAGATGTCTCCTCCCCTCCCCATTACACAGGACCGGCCGTCCGGGCTGAGCTCAGCCGGGCAGAATTAAAATGCTCCGCTCTGTCCTCGCAGGTTTACAATAATTACTTATATTTGTCTTTAGGATTCATGAATTATGAGGAGTGCAATTAATAATTGAGGAGGCCAGTGTCAGTGTTATTGTGAGTGGAGAGAAAACACACACACACACATTCCCTCCTCCCTCGCCCAAACACTCACTCTGAGATCTCGCGTGGCAACCTTCTTGCTGAAGATGAAACTGCAATGAAGGCCACACTCTAACCCCTAATCCCTAACCCTAACTCTAACTCTATCCCAAACCCTAACAGTAAACCCTAAAACCCTAACCCTTAACCCTAACTCTAACCCTTAACCCTAACCCTAACCCTAACCCTAACTCTAACCCTTAACCCTAACCCTAACCCTAACCCTAACTCTAACCCTAACCCTCTAACCCTAACTCTAACTCTATCCCAAACCCTAACAGTAAACCCTAAAACCCTAACCCTTAACCCTAACTCTAACCCTTAACCCTAACCCTAACCCTAACCCTAACTCTAACCCTTAACCCTAACCCTAACCCTAACCCTAACTCTAACCCTAACCCTCTAACCCTAACTCTAACTCTATCCCAAACCCTAACAGTAAACCCTAAAACCCTAACCCTTAACCCTAACCCTAACCCTAACCCTAACCCTAACTCTAACTCTAACCCTCTAACCCTTAACCCTAACCCTAACCCTAATCCTAACCCTAACTCTAACCCCAAACCCTAACCCTAACCCTAACTCTAACCCTAACCCTAACTTTAACTCTAACTCTAACCCTAACTCTAACTCTAACTCTAACTCTAACTCTAACTCTAACTCTAACCCTAACTCTAACCCTAACTCTAACTCTAACTCTAACTCTAACCCTAATTCTAACTCTAACTCTAACTCTAACTCTAACTCTAACTCTAACCCTAACTCTAACCCTAACCCTAACTCTAACTCTAACTCTAACTCTAACCCTAACCCTTAATCCTAACCCTAACCCTAACCCTAATCCTAACCCTAACTCTAACCCCTAACCCTAACCCTAACCCTAACCCTAACCCTTAATCCTAAATCTAACCCTAACCCTAACTCTAACTCTCATTCAAGAGAGATTTGGAATTAAAACTGTAGAATCATTGTGTGATGGGTGTGTGTGTGTGTGAGTATGTGTGTGTGAGGGTGTGAGTGTGTGTGTGTGTGAGTGTGTGTGTGTGTGTGTGTGTGTGTGTGAGTGTGTGAGTGTGTGTGTGTGTGTGTGTGTGTGTGTGTGTGTGTGTGTGTGTGCAGCCAAGAGTGTAATTGTTCCAGTGGATATTAGTTTGGAGTGCAAACAGGATGTGTGCTGTGATATGGAGTGTGTTTGTTTTTTCCTGTGGTCCTGATTTTATCGCAATGGTCCCTGTTGTGGATAATTGATGAGAGGTGTCCAGATTGAGTCAAAATTAGTAGTTTTGTTTTTAATGGATGCCCTTAATTTTCCATTTGAAATGTAGTTGTAGTCCATTAGCATTTTTCCCCGGTAGTCCTCAGAGCCAAACCACAATCTCTCAGAGTTCAGTGGAGCAGGTTTAAGTGTCTATGTTTGATGTTTAACCTTTTTATAGGAAAGAAAGTCACTATGATATATTAAGGTTGGGAGCAGGTGAGAATGAAATGAGAAATAAATGAGAATAGAACGAGAATGGTCCCAACAGTGAGACCAAACGTCCGGTCTGCTGTTCAGAGTCTGGTATGCACACGCATACACTGGAAAGTCCTGCCCAGGGTTACACACCTACTCACCATACACACACACACCTTCGATGGCCATCTCACTGTGCAAAATACACAAAATTAGACTTATTAATCCAGTTTTTATTTTAAAAATCTTGAACATGTCAATTTTTGGAACATATATATACATTTTCTATACTACAGCTTGGTCACATGCTTTTCACACACACAGTTTCAAATATCATTCCTTAAAAACGTGCTGCCGCCACCTGGATGTGTTTTTCTTCCCAAACAGTGAACACACACTTTGTTCTGCTGTATCAGCCAGCCAAGCAGTGCACCGTGACAAGATTTCACTCCTTCATTCATTAATTCTCTGCTTTTCAGCTCGGTCAGCCACGTAGGTTGGAGGTTGGAGCCTCGTGCCATTACGCTGATGTGCCCAAATATTTAGTGACTGCCACAGCTTTCGCACGGTTGCATCCTACCAAAAAGCGATCGGTACTCTCCTGTCTGAAGGAACACACGTGTCACCGACAGAACATGTGACACTTCTCATAACTGGCTGACAGTCATTACATGACACTAACACTGATGTAATGTGATTAACACCAGAAAGCGTGTTGGGGGTGTGCTAGGGTTCGATTTTACAGGCTGCACTCTGAGTGATTGACACCTGTGTATTGAAGCAAGGCGTGACCAGACAAGTCAAGATGTCATTTTAATGTTGCAGGAGATCCCACAGATAAAAGGTGTGTTAATCCCGCAACATTTTTTACCCGCGGAGCTGTATGACTGCCCTCCAACAGTCTGGATTAACACTGCCTTCCCACAGTCTGGATTAACACTGCCCTCCAACAGTCTGGACTAATACTGCCTTCCCACAGTCTGGATTAACACTGCCCTCCAACAGTCTGGACTAACACTGCCTTCCCACAGTCTGGATTAACACTGCCCTCCAACAGTCTGGACTAACACTGCCTTCCCACAATTTGGATTAACACTGCCCTCCAACAGTCTGGATTAACACTGCCCTCGAACAGTCTGGATTAACACTGCCCTCCAACAGTTTATATTAACACTGCCCTCCAACAGTCTGAATTAACACTGCCTTCCCAAGTTAGCAAGTGTTAGCATGCTTTTGCACTCTTCCGGCAAATGGTGACACTTTAAAGTCTGAACGGACCGTGTGACGTGGCGAGATGAACATGCTCATTGGCTGAACAAATGACCAGCTGGTGCATCATGGGATTTGCAGTGCCAGGCACCGAACAGGACTGGACGCCCTTCCAGTGTGGCCTCAAACATCCAGGTACACTAAGTACACTCGCCCCATCTGGCCGTGCTGTTGATCCTCCCACCTGCCATACTCCCTGTGCTCATATTAGCTGGAACTTCACAGGTGACCCCTGACCCCGCCTGAGTCCATCACAGCAGGGCTTGTTAGCTGGCCACGCCTCCACCACGCATCCTCTCACAGGCGTGTCCACACAACGACCCAGTCAGGGCCCCACCCATTTGAGAGCCCCACCCCTCCTCCACTCATCACCGTAAGCAGGAACAACGTCTTGTTACGAAGCTCGCGGGAGCGTCCGCATCCAGTCTGTTATGCGGGGACGTCTGTGGCGTCTCTCCCTTAGTCTGCGGGACATTTACGAGGCTCTCGTCATGATTGATGGTGCGCGCTCCCTCGTGAGACGCCCTGCACGCCTCCATTACTGGGCCGGATGATGGCTGTGCACATCAGCTACCAGCTGCTCCTTATTCCCCCACACTTCATAACCGCAAGACACCCCAGAGACCCACAGGTTTCCGCGACAACAGGCTACACACACACACACACACACACAGAGAGAGAGAGAGAGCGGTCAGAGGAAAACCACTGACCTTCCATGTGGTGCAAACAATGGCGTAATACATCTCAGGAGGCTAGAGGCTGCTGTTAGCCACACACACACACAGTCTGGGGGCTGCTGTTACCTTCAGAACCTTCTAAGCCTGTATGTCAGAGGGACATTAACTATTCCTCACACGTTCCTGCCGCACTGTGGAGTTCCATGTCTCCGCACCACACGCACACTGGAGCGCCGTACTGTGGAGTTCCATGTCTCCGCACCACACGCACACTGGAGCGCCGTACTGTGGAGTTCCATGTCTCCGCACCACACGCACACTGGAGCGCCGTACTGTGGAGTTCCATGTCTCCGCACCACACACACACTGGAGTGCCACCACACACACTTCCCTGTCCGTTTTCTTTCTCTACTTTCCATCGCTGTCCATCGAGGGGTTAACGGACGGTCCTGCTTTGTGTTTTAACGAATTGGCTCAATACAGTGTTGAGAACCCAGGTGGAGAAGAACAATGTACCACACGGCTAACGGCTACCTTCACAAAGCCTCCAGACAATGCAACGCCACGGTATTTTATTGAGCTGAAGTCAGCGCACAGTGTGAGTGTTTGTGTGTGTGTATGTGTAAAACCCAACTGTTCGTACAGTCTAACGGATTCATCTTCTGTGTGAGGTAATAAGGTGAGCTCTCTCTTCAGACGGATCAACGTTCTATTGGATAAATCCTGGGAGGTTAAACAGACGAGGACCCGCAGGTTAGCAGGGTGGGGATCATCCGGGCTCCAAGCTCAGACAGAGGAGCTCAGACAGAGGAGTCCAGCTCCTCCCCTGGGAGGGGCAGCGATGGACGTTCCGGTTGTCGGAACGGTGCACACTGTGCCCCGCTGTGTTGCGTTGCCTCCAGCAGCATCAGGTGGTAGAGTGCAGCAGATTCAAGTTTGATTATTCATCAACTTTCAGCTGACGTTCACACAGAGAGACCACTGCACCTGGACAGGTCTGCAAGCACAGTCTTCTAACACACACACACACACACACATATGCAGGAAAACAATCAAAAACATAGCTCACACACACGCAGGAAAACACTCAAAATCATTGCTCACACACACACACACACAGAGCAAGAACACTATTCAAGGAATTTATCTTAATCTTCACGGAAAGGCACACGCGCGCAGAACATTTAAAACGGTTTAATATTGGCGGATCTGTGGCACGTGCGTGATGTACATTATTTCGTGGGGCGCCGCGTGCCACCGTGACAGGCGGCGTTTCGGAGTTGTGCGGTAATCGACTGAACGCCCACGGGACGTGGACATGTCGGGTTATATTATGGGATGTTATTGCTCGCGATGCCACTCCGTGTCCGAGTGTGTGACCAAATGCATTTTAATCTGGTGGGTTTGTTGTTGCGCGCCGAGCGTGCGGTAATCCCGTGCGCCGGTGTCCCGAGTACTGCACGGGCTCTTTGTTTTGAATCCCTGCGCCGCGGTTAAAGTCCGCGCGAGACGCGCGATGTATCTGCGGCGGCTTCGAGTTACGGGGCCAATCGCGCGGGATGACGTGCGGCGCAACGGATTCCAGTCCGTGTTTTTCTCGGTGCTCTTATTTGGTCACCGGCTAGCGCACGGTCTGTGTGTGTGTGTGAAAGCGAGAGGGAGAGAGAGAGCGTGCGCTCTTGTGTGTCTGTGAAAGAGAGAGGGAGGGAGCGAGCGTGCGCACGGTGTGTGTGTGCACAGTCTCAGGATCGCTGCCTTCCCCGTGGAGCGCTGTATAGTTAAGTTGGACGGAGCACCGCCGCGCGCTGTCTTCTCCGCGCGGGTTTTTGTATGTATTTGGGAACAGAGGTGGGCTTTTCTGGCGGGACAAACTGGGAGTGCTTCGCTATGACACGCTCGTGCACCAAGGCGTGATTCCTGATTAATGAACATTGTGCAAGTGGAGACTGGGGACTCGGCTCGTGCGACCGTGCGGGCTTGTCTGTCGCGAGCGCAATGCTGGGCATCCCGTTCGTCCTGTGCACCCTGGTCCTCGTGGCCCTCGGCGCCGACGCGACGTCGCGGAGCTGCGGCGACGTGCGTCACGCGTACGCGGCCAAGGGCTTCGCTCTCGCCGGCGCGCCCCAGCACGAGATCGCAGGTAAGAGACGCCGAAAACTCTCGAGGTGCGGCGCGCGCTGGAAAAGAGAACCCCCCCCCCCCCCTCGCCTGCAGCTCGTGCTTGTGCGCTGGCTCCGTTAAAGCAGCTGTTGCACACGACGAAACGGCTTCGGACGGAATCTTGGAAGCGAATACGCGGTCATGTCATCGCACGCGCATTGGCGGCGGCGTTAAGTCGAGGTGATCGATACACGTCCGAATCGCGCGCGAGCCCTTTGTCCACGTGCACCAGAATGAAATCCCTGCAAAACTTCTGCTCGCTCCGTGCCGCACGCTCCATTCTCACGGGCAGAGTTTGGGGGAGACGCGAGTGCGTGGCGCAGTGGGGGGGCGGGGGGACACCACAGGTTTGCGTGAGAGGAAAACGTGAAAGACGTGAAGTTAAAGCAAACTCACGGCAACAGTGTACATATAAGATCAGCGTCGACATTTAATGTCAGTATCCCCGGGCAACATGAATCATTAATGACGCGCTGCCTTTAATAGAAAGTATATCTGTGAGAACTCTCGGAGTTGGTAAGCAGCTCGAGATCAGCGGGTGAAGGGACGGCGTCTTACATCTTTAATCTGCAGCGCAGTCGCGCGGGTCCTTGTTATTGATCTCTGTCCCCGTGGAGCTAAACGGCCTTCAGAGTGCAATATGAATGTGAATTTAGGCAAATGGGCTAAAGTATGCATGCGTGCGTCACACGGGTAACGCCTGGCACCTACCCCACACAGTACGTCATACAGGTAACGACTGGCACCTACCACGCACAGTACATCACACAGGTAACGACTGGCACCTACCCCACACAGTACATCACACAGGTAATGACCGGCACCTACCCCACACAGTACGTCATACAGGTAACGACTGGCACCTACCACGCACAGTACATCACACAGGTAACGACTGGCACCTACCCCACACAGTACATCACACAGGTAATGACCGGCACCTACCCCACACAGTACGTCATACAGGTAACGACCGGCATCTACCGTACACAGTACGTCACACAGGTAACGACAGGCACCTACCACACACAGTACATCATACAGGTAACAAACTACCCCACACAGTACATCATACAGGTAACGTCTGGCACCTACCACACACAGTATGTCATACAGGTAACGTCCGGCACCTACCACACACAGTACGTCACACAGGTAACAACCAGTAACTACCACACACAGTACATCATACAGGTGGCAACCGGCACCTACCCTACACAGTACGTCACACATTATGTCACACAGTATGTCATACAGGTAACAACCAGCACCTACTCCACACAGCACATCATACAGGTAACAACCAGTAGCTACCACACACAGTACATCATACAGGTAAGAACCAGCACCTACCCCACACAGCACATCATGACCAGTAATGACCAGTAGCTACCCCACACAGTACGTCACACAGGTAACGACCAGCACACAGTACATCACACAGTATGTCACACAGTATGTCACACAGGTAACAAACTACCCCACACAGTACATCATATGGGTAACGAGTACCTACCCCACACAGTACGTCACACACGTAACGACCATCACCTACCCCACACAGTACTCATTTTGTTTTATCAGTGACGTGTCTTTCCAATAACCAAGTAAACCTTTACTCACAGACGGTCTACGCTTGACAGCCATACTTGTCTCTGCCCAGATTTCAAAATACGGCTTGCATTCCCCCGCCCCCAAAAATCCCCTCCAGACATGTTAATATATTAGCGGCCAGCAGGGGGCTCCACACGCACTGCATGTATTCCACTGACTGTATTTAAGTCCTCCAGGCTATAGCTTAGCGCTAATTCACACTGCATGGCACGACGCTGATAGACGCACTATCATTATCTCGTGTGAAGTAATCACATTTAAGGTTTGTAAAGCGGGGAAAACAGATTAACGTGCTGTGAACAGAATGTTGAACATGAGAGAACATTTAAAGGAGCAGATAATCCAGCAAAAAGTGTGTTGTAAAACAATGCCAAATACAGTGAAAGGGAACAGCTTAATGTGATGGAGATATGCGCCTCGGCTGTCCTCGGAAGTAACGTTTGAGTGCTGTAGTAACGTGTTGGGGATGTTGTCATTTGACAGGGCTTAAACTTAATGGCGTCACGCACTTACCAGGTAACACAGACAACCGTGTCAGAAAAATACCAGAAATAACTCTGAAATCCAGTGGAGGCCAAACATCCACTGTTCGCGCAAACACCGGCAGCTCCCACAAACACCCGCCGCTCCCTCGCTGCAGTGTGTGGTATCGGCCGTGACCCGGTGCTGTAGTGGGAACCAGACACAAACACCTTTAACACTGATGAACACCACAGGGGAGGTTTGGTGCAGTACAGCGAGGAAAAGACAATGCTGCTAACCTTTAACTGTGTGTGTGTGTGTGTGTGTCAGAGGGCACGCAGATACTATTCCATCAGTGAGTTTTCCAGTGTCTTGTAGACGGTTGTGTGGGCTGGGAGGTTTTTTCTCTCTCTCCACTCTCAGCCGAGCATCTGTTCACAGACACAGCTAGTTCATGCGGCACAGCTGACCAGCGATGCTGGCACAAGGTCAGAGCAGTACTGGTTCCAGCCTGGTTTCAGCACTGGTTCCCATGGGCTGGTGTTCCAGGAGGTTTAGGCTGGTGTGTGTGTGGGCCTACCTGCAGCTCTGTGGCAGTAATGAAGA
>NC_137514.1:21332500-21335000 GCF_041902795.1 Electrophorus electricus | reverse complement strand
GTTTGGAGCTCGTTGCTTTGTATAGAGGCCCTGGAGGGCCAAGGAGAGCTAAACACAGCGCCGCCTGGGGAGGAGGGGGTGGCCCCCGGGCGCCGGATCTGTGTGGGCCCCTGTCGCACGGGGCTTCATTAGCCAATCTCGGGGCCAAGCACCACACTTTCCTGCAGCTCAGCACAGCTCGACGCTGCCGGCCTCCGTGGGAAGGATGTTTAAACAGAGACAGGAGCGCCGGACGGGGAGGTGTCAGGCAGCGATCTCCGTCTGTGTTTAACGGGATACGGCAGGCGACAAGTGCCGAACGCAAGGGCTTCCGCTCTCCGGGAGACTTCTCTGCAGAACACCGGCAGTGATTGGAGAGGGAGAACACCAGTCTCCAGTTAATATCTGATGAGTTGTATGTCTTTATGCGCACATAAGCGTGTGTGCGTGTGTGTGTGTCTCGCACACATATGCCAGTACCTGATCTCCCTGCAGCTGAGATGTTATTTTTGTGTTTGTTTTGTTTTGTGAAATGCGGACACCCTGAGCACGCCCGTCTAACGGCCCACGTCACCGTGCTCTCGTTAGTGGCTACTCACGAACCTCCATGGTGTGGAATAAAGCTCCCTCATGCTCGCACACTCTCTGCGGGGTCTGCTCGTGTGATTGGCTGGTCGTCTGAGCATTTGGTCGTCTGATTGGCTTGTTGTCACACCCATAAATACCAGTAGGGTGTTTATTAAGCTGATGCTATTATAGTGTACAGTGGTAAGATCCTCCCTCGTGACCCTGCCTCGTGACCCTCCCAGATTGTGATCGTGCAGTGTGATCACTGTAGCGATCTGTCATAGGGTCACCCGCCGGGCCTATGTTCGAGGTCCGCCAAGCAGCACCTCAAGCCGAGCAGGTCCGCGTGACCTGCGGAGGGACACGTATCCAGGAGCCCGCAGCTGGGGGTCGGAGCAGGAGTCAAGGGCATAGAGTGCCGATAGCAGTGACACACAGAGGAGCTTATTGTCTGCTTTAAAGGATTAGGGCTGTGATACAGCGCGCGAGCGAGCGCACAAACACGACACCGGGCCCCCGCACGCTAAGGATTAGAGGAGTGTTGTTGTGAGAGGTTGAAAATGTTTAGCGGAGGACGAAGACAAACCGACAACAACGAAAACAGCGGCGCGTGACGCTGGTCGTGTTCCAGAGCGGGGGGTCCGTCTCTGCAGCCCCCAGAGGATGGCCTGTGTGCTGAAACGGGCCAACGGAACAGCAGTCGCTCCCTCATCGGGAGGCCGTCGGCATGGAGACAGGCGACAGCGTGCTCTGTCAACCCCATAAATCTTCCCGGATTCCTTTTGTTCCACAATCTAAAATAAACCTGGAAGTTGTGGTTCTTTCACAAAGACCTGCAGCCTTTTCATCCAGGAGCTGTTTCACTTCTGGCTCGAAGCGTCGGGAGGGTATCGGAATCAGAGCACTCCGCTGCTCAAAGAAATAGTGACAGAGAAATTTAAATACATTTAAATATTTAAATATATCTACATATAGAGAGCACATGTTAATTTTCCATGTAACGCACTCCAGACTCACGGTCTTGACGTCGGCCACCTCTTAACGCCCGGTGTTGTCCCAGTTAATGTGGTTTATTGGCGCAAACTTTGACTGAAAATTGTTTTCCAGCTGTTTTGTGTCGGAAAGGCTGTTTACTGCTGTATTATTCCCCCCTGAAGGCAGCGTAACTCTTCTGGAGGTTTCTGTTGGTTGTGATTTCACGTTGGCGGCTGCTCTGATGCGACGTGGCACTTGGGGGTCGTGAGACTGGGTCCCAGCAGTGCGGCGTGGTGTTCCAAACCCTCAGTGAAGTGTCCAGGGCCCCAGGTGACGTGTTTATTACTGTTTATCATTAAATCATTAAATGGGTGGTGGAATTTGGCATAAGTCGCCCCCGTGGGTCGTACTGCAGAAAGTTCTTGCACAACAACACAAACGACTGAAATTAATAACCCCACAGCTGCGCACAATGCATGCTGGGAATTTTTTTGTTGTTGTTGTTATGCTGGACAACAAAATTTGCTTTCCAAACTAAAATAAGTGGACTTTATAGTATGTTTTACATTGTATTCAGATCTGAGATGTATGTTCTATCGTATATTGTATATTGATTATATATAACTTATTTGTAAATAATGCTTATTACAGTTAAATGTGTATAAACATAAAATGTACAGTCTATAAAGGGTTGTAATCTGTCATCATAGAGGGTTGTCATTTTCCTTTTTTCCATACTATCCACACTTGGAAAAAAAAGGTTGATACAGGAATTCTAAAAGCATATTTGGATGCACATAATAAAACAGATATTTTTTCAGGAAGCAATGTCACCGTTGACCCGTGTATCGGTGTAATAACGTCACCGTTGACCCGTGTATCGGTGTAATAACGTCACCGTTGACCCGTGTATCGTTGTAGTAACGTCACCGTTGACCCCCGTTGATGCTCCCACAACAATTCATCATAATAATTCATC
>NC_137514.1:21322500-21327500 GCF_041902795.1 Electrophorus electricus | reverse complement strand
GAGTAATGTAGACACATGGAGTGATGAAGACACATGGAGTGATGTAGACAGTAATGTAGACACAGAGTAATGTAGAGAGAGTAATGTAGACACATGGAGTAATGTAGACACATGGAGTGATGTAGACACAGTAATGTAGACACATGGAGTAATGTAGACACATGGAGTGATGTAGACAGTAATGTAGTCACAGAGTAATGTAGAGAGAGTAATGTAGACACATGGAGTGATGTAGGAACAGAGTAATGTAGAAACAGAATAATGTGGACAGAGTAATGTAGACACATGGAGTGATGTAGAAACAGCAATGTAGAAACAGAGTAATGTAGAAACAGTAATGTAGACACATGGAGTAATGTAGAAACAGAGTAATGTAGACACAGAATAATGTGGACAGAGTAATGTAGAAACAGAGTAATGTAGACACATGGAGTGATGTAGAAACAGCAATGTAGAAACAGAGTAATGTAGAAACAGTAATGTAGACACATGGAGTAATGTAGAAACAGAGTAATGTAGAAACAGCAATGTAGAAACAGTAATGTAGACACATGGATTAATGTAGAAACAGTAATGTAGAAACAGAGCAATGTAGACACAGTAATGTAGACAGAGTAATGTAGAAACAGTAATGTGGACACATGGTGTAATGTAGACACAGAGTAATGTAGACTGAGTAATGTAGAAACAGAGTAATGTAGAATGAGTAATGTAGAAACAGTAATGTAAGAACAGAGTAATGTAGAAACAGAGTAATGTAGGAAGAGTAATGTACATGGAATAATGTAGACACAGAGTAATGTAGAAAGAGTAATGTAGAAACAGAGTAACGCACAAACAGTAATGTAGGAACAGAGTAATGTAGACATATAGAGTAATGTAGAAACAGTAATGTAAGAACAGAGTAATATAGAAACAGTAATGTAGAAGCAGAGTAATGTAGACACATGGGGTAATGTGGACATATAGAGTAATGTAGAAACAGTAATGCACAAACAGTAATGTAGGAACAGAGTAATGTAGACATATAGAGTAATGTAGAAACAGAGTAATGTAAGAACAGAGTAATATAGAAACAGTAATGTAGGAAGAGTAATGTAGAAACAGAGTAATGCACAAACAGAGTAATGTAGGAACAGAGAAATGTAGACATATAGAGTAATGTAGAAACAGTAATGTAAGAACAGAGTAATATAGAAACAGAGTAATGTAGAAGCAGAGTAATGTAGACACAGTAATGTAGGAACAGAGTAATGTAGACAGAGTAATATAGAAACAGAGTAATGTAGAAGCAGAGTAATGTAGACATATAGAGTAATGTAGAAACAGTAATGTAAGAACAGAGTAATATAGAAACAGAGTCATGTAGAAACAGAGTAATGTAGACACATGGAGTAATGTAGAAACAGTAATGTAGACACAGTAATGTAGGAACAGAGTAATGTAGACAGAGTAATATAGAAACAGAGTAATGTAGAAGCAGAGTAATGTAGACATATAGAGTAATGTAGACACAGTAATGTAGGAACAGAGTAATGTAGAAGCAGAGTAATGTAGACATAGTAATGTAGGAACAGAGTAATGTAGACAGAGTAATATAGAAACAGAGTAATGTAGAAGCAGAGTAATGTAGACATATAGAGTAATGTAGAAACAGTAATGTAGGAACAGAGTAATGTAGACAGAGTAATATAGAAACAGAGTAATGTAGAAACAGTAATGTAGACACAGTAATGTAGGAACAGAGTAATGTAGACACAGTAATGTAGGAACAGAGTAATACAGAAACTGTCATATCCTATAAGCTGTTTATTAAGATGAAAGCATACTACTAAGATGAAAGTGTTTACTGAGCGCCATGACGTCAGCTGTTCTGTGTTCTCACAGAGGGGCCACGGCGAGACTGTGTGTGTACACACTGCTGAGGGGAGGGGACCTGCCTGGGTCTCAGGTGCACCGGAGGAAGGACAGCTCTGGTCAGAGGAGGGAGGGAGGGAGGGAGGGAAGTGGCAATAGAAGATGGACATCTCAGGGTTCCCTCGGTAACAAATCAATTCCAGCTCCCCCACAGATCCTGCCATCTTCTGGCCCCTGGTGACATGCTGATAATGAGCTGTGACCTGCGAGGATTTAATCTGCGATCTGATAGAGCTGTGATCTAAACGTTCTCCCTAACAATTCGGCGTGAGTCTGGTGCCTGTGAAGGGGACTGACTCCATAACGTCCAACCTCCAATGATCTTGTGGCCGTAGCTCTAACAGAGCATCGCTTTAGCCTTTATCCGGGCCCCTCCCTCTTCCTAACTCCCTCTCTCTCTCTCTCTCTCTCTCTCTCTCTCTCTCTCTCTCTCTCTCTCTCTCTCTCTCTCTCTCCCGCTCTCTGGTCCTCTCCCTCCAGTGGCTGATCCTCGAGGTGGTTTGGACAGCCCCGTATCCGATGGCCGATCAATGCCGTTTCATTTGCGGCGAGGTGAGGCATACCGCTGGGCACGCGCGAGGACGGACGCCACCCCGCTAGCTTTTCCACGTGTTGATTAGTCATGGAATTAGCTGCAGGCTCCGGTTACCCCCCCCACCTGCCCAATATCCTGCCGTCTCTTTGCGGTTCCTGGCTGCCCTGATGGGCTGCTCGTTGGCTCGTGGCCACGTGTGATGGATGGTTTAGCTTGTGGGTGCTGACGAGAGTCTCTAACACCCACACAGCCGATAAATGACCGTCACTATGGATCTCGTTCGTGATTGGCTAACCGGGGTTGGTTCTGGCCGTCCCTGATCTGGCATTGGCTCTGACTCGCCTTCAGTCATTTCTGATGGGGCTGCCGGTTTGCATGCATGACCCGAGGACCCCAGTTCTTTGTCTCGGCTCACCTGAGTCGTGACTTCGAGACAAACCTCGTGTTTCTTCCCCGCACGCCGCTGATTTCCACGCCTCCTCACCTTGTTTACGTCGCGGCGTCTCTGCAGTCTGGGCTCCCTGCCAAACCGGCCTCGCTCGGCTGCAGCCAATCCGGAGCCTTCAGCTTCCCCCGCCGCCTCCGGCTCTTGATGACGAACGGAGACTTCTGCGCGCGCAGCCTTCTCTCATTTAGAACCGGCGGGATCCCGAGGGAGAGGATCCACGCCACTTTTCCATTCCAAAAGGTTCCACGCCACTTTTCCATTCGAAAAGGATCCACGCCACTTTTCCATTCCATTCCATCCCCCTTGCGGCCAGGCTGTTGCCAGGAGTCTGCTGGGATGTGCTCTCTCTCTTCCCAAATCCACGCTGACAGCATGTTTTAACGCCAGAGCATGCTCTGTGCCACGGTGGGTGGACGCGACATTCTGAACGGCCTCCGCGGATTTCCAAACATTTCTGTAAGCGGAGTTCCATCCCGGCACTTTCATTCCCAGCGCGTACTTACAGCTTGCTGAATCGGTTTCTTGCGTTTCATCAGCATTGTGCTCCACTTAAAGAAAGACATGGGAGTATTTGGTGATGTTCGTGTGCTACATGCGCGAAATATCCAGTCACTTCATGTTCTGACCTTCCATGGGGAAACTTACTCTAATCATGTCCATGCAGTTAACACAAACGTCCACTAGCGTGCGACCTCCAGTGGCGAGGCTAAGCTCTGTGCCCTGGAACCCGAGAAGGGGGTTGGGGCGGGGGGGGGTCTGAACCACATTTTTTTCTGCCTTTGAACAATGCGACCTCAGCCTGCACTGGTCTGGAAGACAGATGAGCTCTCGCCCTGGCCGTGGTATCTTCCTGCGTTAAAGGTGACATATAGCAGGAAGGCAGCGCATCACTTATTTAAGCTGAAGTTTTGCACCACCATCGCAGAGCAAGTTGAGTAATGGTGGTTCGGGAAGGTGGAATTCAACACAATATGTGTACGGTATGGGGCCACAATCTCCTAAATCACCCGGTTATTTTCTCCAGGCGAGCGATTCACCTCCTCCGAAGGACTGTGACAGTACCTATTCTCAGCTTCTTGCGTTTGCTCAAACCACCAAAATATTGATACAGAAGTCCTCCCAACACCCCCACCATATCACAGTGTTTAACACCACTGTATCACAGTGTTTAACACCACCGTATCACAGTGTTCAACACCCCCACCGTATCAGTGTTTAACACCACCGTATCACAGTGTTCAACACCCCCACCGTATCCCAGTGTTTAACACCACCATATCACAGTGTTCAACACCACCGTATCACAGTGTTTAACACCACCGTATCACAGTGTTCAACACCCCCACCATATCACAGTGTTTAACACCACCGTACCACAGTGTTCAATACCCCCACCGTATCCCTGTGTTTAACACCACCGTATCACAGTGTTCAACACCCCCACCGTATCCCCGTGTTTAACACCACCGTATCACAGCGTTCAACACCCCCGCCGTATCCCAGTATTTCTTTTTCTCCTGTTGTCTTGTAGACCAGGAGCGCGTAACCGTGACAGTAACTATGGCTGCAGTCTACGATACCAAACCGAAGCATTATGAATCTATAACCTAATTACACACTTTAAAACATTTAAAACCTTCTCTGCTTCTTTTACTCAGATCCATTCCACATATACTCCACTCCCTCTCTCTACCATATCAACTTCCCTGTTATATTGATCGTAGTCTTTATTTTTATAATTCTATAACTGTATAGTTTATATATCATCCGTGAGTGTGACTTATAAAAGCTGAGTTCAGTCTGTAAGGCATCCTTGGGTTTGAGAAAGGCGATATAAACATAAGTAATAATAATAATATCAATAATAATAATAATAACAATGATATTAATAACAATAATATTGATAATAATAATAAGAATAATAACAATACTGATAATATAATAACATTGATAATAATAATGTTTATTACAGTTATATACACTTATTATATGTGTAGACACACACACACACAGACACCTATCTATCTATCTATCTATCTATCTATCTATCTATCTATCTATCTATCTATCTATATATATGTGTGTGTGTGTGTGTGTGTA
>NC_137514.1:21292500-21320000 GCF_041902795.1 Electrophorus electricus | reverse complement strand
TGTGTGTGCGTGTGTGTGCGTGTGCGTGGGTGTGTGTGCGTGTGTGTGTGTGTGTGTGTGGGTGTGTGTGTGCGTGTGGGCAGCAGCAGCTTAGTGGTTAAGGTACTGCACTATTAATCAGAAGGTTGCTGCTTCAAGTCCAGCCTCTGGCAGGGTACTGCTGTTGTGCCCCTGAGCAAGACCTATGACCCTCAATTGCTCATGTTGCATTCAGTTGGAATTATACGCTCCTTTGACTAAAAGTGTCAGGTAAATGTGTGTGTAGCGGTGGATGGGCTATCTGTCACACAGTTGCTCCTTAAAGCTGGTAGCAGTGGATGTCTGACAAATTTATTTCTGTAGCACTTTTTACAGCAGATGTAGCCAAGCAGCTTTACAAATGTTCACGAGTAAAGTCGTAGATTTTATGAGCGTGAAGTCCTGAGGTGCTTCACCGCTTGTTTTCTTTGTGCTTCCTTCCGGGAACATCTGAACATTCCGGCATTCCGACGCGTATAGGAGCCGACCCGCGCTGGCACTTAAGAGATACCTCTGAATGAGACAGGCAGCCGGAGTTTCGGAGCCGAACGCTGTCGCCCGTCACCTCTTCCTCGTACGTGTCGGCACTCCGGAGCCGTGCCGTGGTGTCACACTCTTAAAATGACGCCTCTGTGTTTGTTAACAAGGTAATGGAAGCTCATGATGAAAAAATCACGGCGCTGCTGCATTTATCCCTGCGACATTCGGATCCTAAAAGCTCTCGACCCTGTTGACTGTTCAGTTTCGTTAAATATTTTAAAACTCCAGGTGGTTCGTTACGTGCAGTAGATAAAAGTTTGTCCAAGTTGACGTCCTGTCTCCTGGGAGACTGCGGAAGTTCTCCAGGGATCTATCCCAGATCTAGTTTGTACTATACACAAATTTTCTCTTCAGTTACAGAAACTCTTTTGGTCTTAGCTTATTAGCTTCAAAAATCTTAGCTTCAAAAATCATTTCAACTCGGCACAGACTTTGTTATACAGTCTGAAATTGGTGCAAACTTCAGTCAAAACATTGTACTTCTCAAGAAGACATTCCCAGGACACATCCTCAGTAACATTCCATAACACTTCCCAGATCACATCCTGGACGCTAATGTATACTACGTATATATACTAACCCTACCCTACCTGTACATACTAACCCTACCCTACCTGTACATACTAACCCTACCCTACCTGTACATACTAACCCTACCCTACCTGTACATACTAACCCTACCCTACCTGTACATACTAACCCTACCCTACCTGTACATACTAACCCTACCCTACCTGTACATACTAACCCTACCCTACCTGTACATACTAACCCTACCCTACCTGTATATACTAACCCTACCCTACCTGTACATACTAACCCTACCCTACCTGTACATGCTAACCCTACCCTACCTGTACATGCTAACCCTACCCTACCTGTATATACTAACCCTACCCTACCTGTATATACTAACCCTACCCTACCTGTACATGCTAACCGAACCCTACCTGTACATACTAACCCTACCCTACGTGTATATGCTAACCCTACCCTACCTGTACATACTAACCCTACCCTACCTGTATATACTAACCCTACCCTACCTGTACATACTAACCCTACCCTACCTGTACATGCTAACCCTACCCCACCTGTACATACTAACCCTACCTGTACATACTAACCCTACCCTACCTGTACATACTAACCCTACCCTACCTGTACATACTAACCCTACTCTACCTGTATATACTAACCCTACCCTACCTGTACATACTAACCCTACCCTACCTGTACATGCTAACCCTACCCCACCTGTACATACTAACCCTACCTGTACATACTAACCCTACCCTACCTGTACATGCTAACCCTACCCTACCTGTACATACTAACCCTACCCTACCTGTACATACTAACCCTACTCTACCTGTATATACTAACCCTACCCTACCTGTATATACTAACCCTACCCTACCTGTATATACTAACCCTACTCTACCTGTATATGCTAACCCTACCCTACCTGTATTTACTAACCCTACCCTACCTGTATATACTAACCCTACCCTACCTGTATATACTAACCCTACTCTACCTGTATATGCTAACCCTACCCTACCTGTATTTACTAACCCTACCCTACCTGTATATGCTAACCCTACTGTACCTGTATATGCTAACCCTCTGAATGTGTGAGTGTGTGTTTTGTAGCAGTGTGTGTTTTATAGGAGTGTGTGTTTTCTAGAAGTGTATGAGTGTGTGTTTTGTAGGAATTTGTCTGTGTGTTTTGTATGAGTGTGTGAGTGTGAGTTTTGTATAAGTGTTTGTGTGTGTTTTGTGTGAGTTTTGTATGAGTGTGTTTTGTACGAGTGCGTGAGTGTCTTTTGTATGAGTGTTTGTGTGTGTTTTGTATGAGTGTTTGTGTTTTGTATGAGTGTTTGTGTTTTGTATGAGTGTTTGTGTGTTTTGTATGAGTGTGTGTGTTTTGTATGAGTGTTTGTGTGTGTTTTGTATGAGTGTGTTTTGTATGAGTGTTTGTGTGTATTTTGTATGAGTGATTGTTTGTTTTGTATGAGTGTTTGTGTGTGTTTTGTGTGTGTTTGTGTGTTTTGTATGAGTGTTTGTGTGTTTTGTATGAGTGTTTGTGTGTTTTGTATGAGTGTGTGTTTTGTATGAGTGTTTGTGTGTGTTTTGTATGAGTGTTTGTGTGTGTTTTGTATGAGTGTGTGTTTTGTATGAGTGTTTGTGTGTGTTTTGTATGAGTGTTTGTGTGTTTTGTATGAGTGTTTGTGTGTTTTGTATGAGTGTTTGTGTGTGTTTTGTATAAGTGTGTTTTGTGTGAGTATTTGTGTGTTTTGTATGAGTGTTTGTGTTTTGTATGAGTGTTTGTATGTGTTTTGTATGAGTGTTTGTCTGTTTTGTATGAGTGCGTTTTGTATGAGTGTTTGTGTGTGTTTTGTATGAGTGTTTGTCTGTGTTTTGTATGAGTGTTTGTGTGTGTTTTGTATAAGTGTGTGTTTTGTATGAGTGTTTGTCTGTGTTTTGTATGAGTGTTTGTCTGTGTTTTGTATGAGTGTGTGCTCCCTCTCTCTCCCTGCAAAGTCGATACATTTTCTTTTTTGTAAGCTCCTCTTCTCTCTCTGAGGGGGGGGGGCTTTTTCACTTGAACAGGAAATGTGCTCCCATTACTGGCACTTCCTGTTTTCCAACCTCATCCCTCCATAATAAGCTCTAATGATTCCAGAGGCCTGAGTTAATAATCTGTCACTGGCCCGATCCACTCCTGCCTTAAAGCTGACATGGTGTGTTTCCCAGTGTCTGCAGCAAACCCTCCTGCTGACAGCATGACCAAGCCCCAGTGAGCCAGGCGGGGGTGTGTGTGTGTGTGTGTGTGTGTGTGTGTGTGTGTGTGTGTGTTTCTTAATGGAAACGATGACAAGGACACACTGATGACCGAGCACGTGGGAGCTTCTGGGAAGCAGGTGGCCGGGACTCGTGTTGACGGAGGGCGAAATAAGAGCTGAACACGCTCGACCAAATCGCATGGGTCTGGTTCCAAAAACTGACCTATAGACCCGGAACTGTTGAAGCAGCACGACTGGATGGGGCTGTGTGGTACCGGTACCCACGGTTCCAGTGGGTTTACGATTCCTCAGGGGTGCCTCTGTGTAGTTGCAGGAGTTCGCATTGGTGGTGGTGATGATGATGAAGGTGACGCTATACTGCGGAACTGGTAGACACAATGAAAGGACCCGTGTTCATACACCTCTGTTCTGTGGCCTGTCCTGGAGTGGGCGGGTGGGGGTGTGTGTCCAGGAGCCACAGCGGGAGGAGCAACAGTAATTAGATGACACGTGTGGCAGTTAACCAGGCCCGTAAAGACTCCGTGAGGGTTCTGGGAGCAGAAAGGTCCCCAGGAGCTTTACCAAAACATGGAGGGCCCTCGATAGTCTCCAGGTACACCAACCATAAAACACACCTTTAAACAAATCGACTCCCTTTCCTAACTGCACCAAAGTCTGAGCCTCGAACACACGCAACCACCCCAACCCCCCCCCACGATGCGCAGCTGCCCAAGGACATCGGAGAAGCAGCCCTGCGTCCTGAACCATCCGGACACCAGAGCGCAAGACAGAGTGAGGACACGCTAACACCGTTTGGGGTCCATTGGGCGTTAACCTTGCGGTGTAATGGAGGCGTGATATATGAAGGCAATTTACAGCAAACGGCTTTATAAATAAGTCAGAAGCAGTCAGCACAGGGCCCCTCTCACACCAGAGGGGCAGAAGGTTCATTCCGCGCGTGGCCTGGCCGCGTCTGGACGAGAACCGAGACTAAGATCAGCAGCTCGGCCCTGTTCGCCACAGCCCTGAAGCAGCACGCAGTGGCTTGACGTGAGTGCACGAGGACGTTCGCTAGAAACCGTAATGAAAAGCTCCTCATCTGAGCACAAGTGCAGTAAAACTCAGCAGTCATTGAGCAATGTTTTATTTCGCTGCAATATTTCACAATAATCGGTGGCAAGATCACACCCACAAACACACACACATCGTTATCTGTTATTGGACCGACACACTAAATTTGCATCTGTGAAATCTGGTTATTATTCAGAGCCAGATGTAACGTGCGGAATCTTCGGCGACGTGCAGACAGAGGTGATTGATACGAGGCGTTCCTCAGCAGGTTTGCCATAATTAAAGATGTCACACTGGGACCAGGCGTGCGTCATTAGTTCCAGATGGTTCTGCACCACGTCCCCTGTGTCCTGTGGGAAACTCCACACCTCTCCAGTGCTGGTTTAATGAACTGGACAATGGCTTTCACGCTTGTGTGTGTGTGTGTGTGTGTGTGTGTGTGTGTGTGTGTTTGGAAAAAATAAAAAACCCAAAAGCAAAGCGTGTTGCTTCCCTTCCGCAGGTGAACACCTGCGGGTGTGTTCTCAGGGCTACACCTGCTGCACCTTGGAAATGGAGGAGAGACTAAGTGATCAGAGCAAGATGGACCTCCAGAGCCTACTGGAGGAGACCAGCTCCACCCTGCGCTCTACCTTCACCTCCCGGCACAAGAAGTTTGATGGTGAGAGAATCGCTCTTCTCTTTACTGATGCCCACACTGCCCCTCCCCCGTACCTGTATATGTCCCCCGTACCTGTATGTCCCCCGTACCTGTATGTCCCCTGTCCCTGTATATGTCCCCGTACCTGTATGTGCCCTGTCCCTGTATATGTCCCCGTACCTGTATATGTCCCCTGTACCTGTATATGTCCCCCGTACCTGTATGTCCCCCGTACCTGTATATGTCCCCGTACCTGTATGTCCCCGTACCTGTATGTCCCCCGTACCTGTATGTCCCCTGTCCCTGTATATGTCCCCGTACCTGTATGTGCCCTGTCCCTGTATATGTCCCCGTACCTGTATATGTCCCCTGTACCTGTATATGTCCCCGTACCTGTATGTCCCCGTACCTGTATGTCCCCGTACCTGTATGTCCCCGTACCTGTATATGTCCCCGTACCTGTATGTCCCCGTACCTGTATGTCCCCTGTCCCTGTATATGTCCCCTGTACCTGTATGTCCCCCGTACCTGTATATGTCCCCCGTACCTGTATGTCCCCGTACCTGTATGTCCCCCGTACCTGTATGTCCCTGTACCTGTATGTCCCTGTACCTGTATGTCCCCCGTACCTGTATGTCCCCGTACCTGTATGTCCCCCGTACCTGTATGTCCCCGTACCTGTATTTCCCCCGTACCTGTATGTCCCCCGTACCTGTATATGTCCCCCGTACATGTATATGTCCCCTGTACCTGTATGTCCCCTGTACCTGTATGTCCCTGTCCCTGTATGTCCCTGTACCTGTATGTCCCCGTACTTGTATGTCCCCGTACCTGTATATGTCCCTGTACCTGTATGTCCCCCGTACATGTATATGTCCCCCGTACCTGTATGTCCCCTGTACCTGTATGTCCCTGTACCTGTATGTCCCCATACTTGTATGTCCCCGTACCTGTATATGTCCCCCGTACATGTATATGTCCCCTGTACCTGTATTTCCCCCGTACCTGTATTTCCCCCGTACCTGTATGTCCCCCGTACCTGTATATGTCCCCTGTACCTGTATGTCCCCCGTACCTGTATGTCCCTGTACCTGTATGTCCCCGTACTTGTATGTCCCTGTACCTGTATGTCCCCGTACTTGTATGTCCCCGTACCTGTATATGTCCCTGTCTTTCTCACACTTTCAGGGAGATGGTGCTATTCTTTCCTGTGTGAAACGTTGTGACTTCCATTTCAATTTGAGTTCTGGGTGCTGATATAGTGTAGTGCACAACGCTACACACTGAATACAGAGGAGAGGGGACAAAGGTATGTCCCAACATCCCCCTGTAAGAGGGGGACGGTGGTAGGTCCCAACATCCCCCTGTAAGAGGGGGACGGTGGTAGGTCCCAACATCCCCCCTATAGGTGGGGGACGGTGGTATGTCCCAACATCCCCCTGTAAGAGGAGGACGGTGGTAGGTCCCAACATCCCCCTGTAAGAGGGGGACGGTGGTATGTCCCAACATCCCCCTGTAAGAGGGGGACGGTGGTATGTCCCAACATCCCCCTGTAAGAGGGGGACGGTGGTAGGTCCCAACATCCCCCCTATAGGTGGGGGACGGTGGTATGTCCCAACATCCCCCTGTAAGAGGAGGACGGTGGTAGGTCCCAACATCCCCCTGTAAGAGGGGGACGGTGGTATGTCCCAACATCCCCCTGTAAGAGGGGGACGGTGGTATGTCCCAACATCCCCCTGTAAGAGGAGGACGGTGGTAGGTCCCAACATCCCCCCTATAGGTGGGGGACGGTGGTATGTCCCAACATCCCCCTGTAAGAGGAGGACGGTGGTAGAGATGGGGAACCGCTGGTCCGGAACACGTGGACGTGGATGGTCAGGGAATCGGGTTTTACTGCACTGTGCCAGGACGTAGTGAAGAATGCTGTCGTATTGGGCTTGGACTGGGTCAAGTCAGAGGAGTGTGAGTTTTGGATGAGTGTGTTTTCTAGGAGTGTGTGTGTGAGTTTTGTAGGAGTGTGTGAGTGTGAGTTTTGGATGAGCGTGTAAGTGTGTGTTTTGTATGAGTGTGTGAGTGTGAGTTTTGTAGGAGTGTGTGAGTGTGAGTTTTGGATGAGCGTGTAAGTGTGTGTTTTGTATGAGTGTGTGAGTGTGAGTTTTGTAGGAGTGTATGAGTGTGAGTTTTGGATGAGCGTGTAAGTGTGTGTTTTGTATGAGTGTGTGAGTGTGAGTTTTGGATGAGTGTGTGAGTGTGAGTTTTGGATGAGTGTGTGAGAATGTGTTTTGTATGAGTGTGCGAGTGTGTGTTTTGGATGAGTGTGTGAGTATGTTTTGTATGAGTGTGTGAGTGTGAGTTTTGGATGAGTGTGTGAGTGTGAGTTTTGGATGAGTGTGTGAGTGTGAGTTTTGGATGAGTGTGTGAGTGTGAGTTTTGGATGAGTGTGTGAGTGTGAGTTTTGTAGGAGTGTGTGAGTGTGAGTTTTGGATGAGCGTGTAAGTGTGTGTTTTGTATGAGTGTGTGAGTGTGAGTTTTGTAGGAGTGTGTGAGTGTGAGTTTTGGATGAGCGTGTAAGTGTGTGTTTTGTATGAGTGTGAGTTTTGGATGAGTGTGTGAGTGTGAGTTTTGGATGAGTGTGTGAGTATGTGTTTTGTATGAGTGTGCGAGTGTGTGTTTTGGATGAGTGTGTGAGTATGTGTTTTGTATGAGTGTGTGAGTGTGAGTTTTGGATGAGTGTGTGAGTGTGAGTTTTGTAGGAGTGTGTGAGTGTGAGTTTTGGATGAGCGTGTAAGTGTGTGTTTTGTAAGAGTGTGTGAGTGTGAGTTTTGTAGGAGTGTGTGAGTGTGAGTTTTGGATGAGCGTGTAAGTGTGTGTTTTGTATGAGTGTGTGAGTGTGAGTTTTGGATGAGTGTGTGAGTGAGTTTTGGATGAGTGTGTGAGTATGTGTTTTGTATGAGTGTGCGAGTGTGTGTTTTGGATGAGTGTGTGAGTATGTGTTTTGTATGAGTGTGTGAGTGTGAGTTTTGGATGAGTGTGTGAGTGTGAGTTTTGTATGAGTGTGTGAGTGTGAGTTTTGGATGAGTGTGTGAGTGTGAGTTTTGGATGAGTGTGTGAGTATGTGTTTTGTATGAGTGTGCGAGTGTGTGTTTTGTATTGTAGTGTGATATGTCCAAGTCAGTGTTGAGGTCTGTCTTGGATCTTTACTGTGATGTTGCAGCTGAACGAGGTGGTGAAACTCCACCCTACGCAGTGACCCTGATTCAGCAGCTGCACGCTCAGTCGTCACTGGTGGGAGCCGTGGAGCAGTGTTAGTGAGTTGGGTGGTGTTTGTTAATGTGTTGGGCGATGTTAGCGTGTTGGACGTTGTTTGTTACCATGTTGTGGCGTGTTTGTTACTGTGTTGGGTGATGTTTGTTACCGTGTTGGGGAGTGTTTGTTAGCATGTTGGGCAGTGTTTGTTAGTGTGTTGGTTGGTGTTCATTAGCATGTTGGGGGGTGTTTGTTAGCGTGTTGGGCAGTGTTTTTAGTGTGTTGGCAGTGTTTGTTAGTGTGTTGGGCGGTGTTTGTTAGCGTGTTGGGCGGTGTTTGTTAGCGTGTTGGGCAGTGTTTGTTAGTGTGTTGGGCGGTGTTTATTAGCGTGTTGGGCGGTGTTTATTAGCGGGTTGGGGGCCAGGCGTAGTGTACACTCGCTTGTTAGCAGCATCTTCATCGCAGCAGCGGTCGCAACATGAATACTCTCGCTGTGGTGAGCTGATGTGGGCCTGCCTGTAAAACATCGGGGTGCGTGCGTGCGTGTGTGTGTGTGTGTGTGTGTGTGTGTGTGTGTGTGTGTATCCTGCAGGGCTCTTTGCAGAGAGCCAGGTTCTCCCCTCCTGTGGATACAGCTTGTGTTGTGCTGTCTTCTTTCTCAACCCTGAGTTCACAAGTCGCCTTTATCTCTCATACCAAGAGTGCCTGACACACACACACACACACACACACACACACACACATACACAAGCACACATGCACAGAAACTTTATTTATCATCTTGATAGGCCCTGCAGGTTTGACATCTAATCCCCAGAAACCCCTTCAGCTTGGTGGGATAAATATCGATCTGTCCACTGCTGCTCTCAGACGGGGGATCATCTCACGTCATGAATCTTTCTCCGCCCTGCCGGGACGACTGCAGCTCCCCCCCAGAGCTCGGTCACCTCAAACGCCCCGAACCTTAAACCCCGACCCCAACATTAACCCTTTGTTCTCACGCATTCATCCAGGTGAACCATTGTTGTACGTGGCGGCTGTTCCGGTTCTGGCACAGGCCGAGGCTGTCTAGGCAGTTGAAGACAAGGTCCATGATTTGCTATATGTATTGGAATGTTTAGTATTTTCCGAAGCTCGCAATAAATTGAATGCAGAATTTTCCATAACACCCAATATATGCTCAAAGATGTGCATATTACGATACATCCGTAGATGTGACATTACGTCATCGTAGTTCCTGTCCTCAAATGATGCCATCTGCATGCAGTCACTTCCGAGTGTCTAAATTCCTCAGATATCTGGCAGGGTGTTCTCCCCTCTCTCGTGAGAATTCCATCCCAGTGTCTCCCTGGCCTCTCTCTCCCCCCCAGAGCCTGGGATGAATAATACGTATTCTGGCCATTGGACAAATGCTTCCACTTTTCCAGTCGCGGGGGAGCCGTGTCTCCTAAGCTGGCCCGTCAGTTCCGATGAAAAATCCCTCGCAAGGATTGATGACACCGTAGGGAGCGCGGGCGGAAAAACTCCCCATACCTTTTTCCCACCCCGCGAGCGTGGTGCGTTATGTCACGGCGGGACGGGTCTGGAATCACGAAGACAGAGCATCTGTACGTGCTTGTGTCCGACGCTGCTGTTATCCAGACGCTTAATCGATGCGTAATCGAAGCACGTTTTTGCACAACAAAGCAGTGACTGTTCTTAATCTCCACAATCGCGCCTCATCTTTTCTCTCCATGATGTAGCAAAAGTCTTCTCGCAGAGGATTTATGGGTATTTTTTTGGAGACAAAAGACAAAAAAACAAGAAAGAAAGTGGAGACACTGAACTGTGTAGTGGGTGGAGCTGTTCGCCATTGAACTGTGTAGTGGGTGGAGCTGTTCGCCATTGAACTGTGTAGTGGGTGGAGTTGTTTGTGTGCTTGGCCCCTGAATCCTCACAGAATAGGCCTTGTATGAAAGTAGGGAACAGACACCCCAGCTTGGACAGGTGTCATCTCACACCCCATGCAGATGCTGAACATCATTATAAAGATATGCTTCTCCCAGAGATCAGGCAGGGTCTCAGAATGGGTTATCTCTCTCTCTCTCTTTCTCTTTCTCTTTCTCTCTCTCTCTCTCTCTCTCTCTCTCATCATCATTGTTATTAACCTTTATTTAACCGCGTTTGTCTCACTGAGATCTCATTTATTCAGGAGAGCTGACCAAGAAACAGCAGCAACAGAGAGTTTCATCAGAACAGACATCACACTCCCACACACACACCACCTGGACCGGGAGGGGTCAGCATCCTTTTAGCCTGGACCAGAATCTACCTTTCTCTCTCACTCTCCTTTCTTTCTATCTTCCTTTCTTCAGTTTGGACTTTCGGTGTCCGGAGAGCAGATCTCGCAATGTCCAGAGTTCCGTTTCAAGGGAAGTTAAATAATTTGGCATCTTCCCAAGAACGGCTCCGTAAATAAGAACGTCTCGGCCCAGGGCCTGGGCGGTGTTGGATACGAATCCCCACGGCGGGTATGAACGCCAGCACTTGCCCGTGGGAGAGAAGGCAAACCATCCCAAACGTCAGTGACATACAAAATAAACTCTCTCCTTCTCCCACTGTGTCTCTCCTACCAGGGAGAGAATGATTGAGGGAGAGACTGGTCAAATTTCTCCGTTGGCATGCTCATTTCTCATTTCTATTTCTCATCTTTATGTAACCTAACATATTTTGTTTTTTAACATTGTTCTTTCACACATGCGGCAGAACTGAAGATCTCTCATTATGTTATTTTTTTTCTGCACTGTAATATGTCCAATTAGCCTAAGAAAAGTGATGGAGGTTTTTGTTTCTCAGTGATGCTGGCATGCGTGGTCCATGCGTTTCCCCCTAGCAATGGCATGCAGCACGTCCCCTAGCAACAGCACAGCAGTTGTACGGGAGTGGGTCCCTTTGCACAAGGGTTTTGTGCATTGCTTGGTGTGATTCGTTTTCCGATTTTTGTTCCCATATCGGAATATTTCTGCCCCACACTAAGGCCGAGCAGGGTCAGAGCACTGGTCTCGGGTCCTAATGTCATGATTCCAAATGCACACACACACAGTGGAAACTGGAAGTTGAACGCATTTTTCTCATTGGAAAGGTTTGTGTTGCCACTGAGAAGTTCCAGCAGTGTGTGTAGCGTTAGATCAGGCATACCACATCGCTAACACAACATAAATGGGACTTTCACAAAAGAGTCATTGCAAATATGGTGAAACCATATTGTGATGCTTCACAGGCTCTAATTCTAAGCCCCTGTTAATGCTTGGCTCCGTGGGGAGGAGGAGGGGAGCATCCAGTTGCGCTTATGTGGAGTCGTACAGAAGTAAAAGCATCCTGGCACTGCTGGAAACATCTATTACTGCTCTGAGAATGTGCCGTGGTGCCCACAGACTTCTGATCACAAACGGGGCTTTATGTGAGCTGATGGAGGTATGTGGGGGTGGTGGAGGTGGAGGTGGGTGGAGGTATATAGAAGTTGAGGTAGGCGTAGGTGGATGGAGATATATGGAGGTGGAGGTAGGTGGAGGTGGAGGTAGGTGGAGGTTTATGGAAGTGGAGGTAGGTGGAGGTGGATGGAAGTATATGGAGGTGGAGGTAGGTGGAGGTTTATGGAAGTGGAGGTAGGTGAAGGTGGAAGGAAGTATGTGGAGGTGGAGGTTTATGGAAGTGGAGGTAGGTGGAAGTGAATGGAGGTATATGGAGATGGAGGTAGGTGGAGGTGGAGGTAGGTGGAGGTTTATGGAAGTGGAGGTAGGTGGAGGTGGAGATTTATGGAGGTATATGGAGGTGGACGTAGGTGGAGGTGGAGATATATGGAGGTATATGGAGGTGGAGGTGGATGGAGGTATATGGAGGTGGAGGTGGGTGGGAGTGAATGGAGGTATATGGAGATGGAGGTAGGTGGAGGTGGAGGTAGGTGGAGGTTTATGGAAGTGGAGGTAGGTGGAGGTGGAGATTTATGGAGGTATATGGAGGTGGATGATGGTGGAGGTGGTGGAGGTATATGGAGGTGGAGGTGGGTGGAGGTGGAGGTGGGTGGAGGTATATGGAGGTGGAAGGAGGTATACTTCAGGAGGTGTTCTCTCAGTCACAGTATTTATAATACCAGCAGCCGTTTACTGTCAAATGAAATATTATATATATTATATTATCTATAGATATTTTGTATTTATATATATTTAAAAACTGTCAGTTGTGCCGTTATTTGAGCGTTCATTTTGCTGTGAAGACAACAGGATGTTATTTGGTCATAATTCACACACAGTTTCAGAAGCCATTGAATATTGTCATAAATCCCAAATTGAACATTAAAATCGATTAGCAGAAAATCATAAATATTCATTAATGTGGAAACCCTTCTGGCCAGACTCAGCGTCGTCTTCAGCTCCAACAGCTTCATTCAGTTTAATCTCATTTCATTTAAAAAGCACTTTCATTCAAGCAGCTTTCCAGGAATCAGACGTTGCAGAGAAAAACTCTCAGGGCATAAGGAAGAAAGCAAGACCTGACTAACTCTAACCCTAACTCTAACCCTAACCCTAACTCTAACTCTAACCCTAACCCTAACTCTAACCCTAACCCTAACCCTAGCCCTAACTCTAACTCTAACCCTAACCCTAACCCTAACCCTAACTCTAACTCTAACCCCTAACCCTAACCCTAACTCTAACTCTAACTCTAACCCCTAACCCTAACTCTAACTCTAACTCTAACTCTAACTCTAACTCTAACTCTAACCCTAACTCTAACTCTAACTCTAACTCTAACTCTAACCCTAACTCTAACTCTAATCCTAACTCTAACCCTAATCCTAACCCTGGAGGAGACAGTCCAGCTGGGTGTAGAGGTGTAGATGACAGTGTCCTCGCAGCGTTGCCTGTGTGTCCTTGTCAGTCAGTAGCAGATTTCCTTCTTCCCTGAAACCCCAAACCCAGAGCCATGCAGCGCAGTTCCTGGAAGTGTCATGAATATATAAACACTGTCGTGATGGAGCAGTGTCAGCTAAAGGACCTGCAGGGAGGGGCAGGCCCGTCTCCACGGAGACCACCTGCGTGGTGCCACCTGCGTGGTGCACAGAGCTCACTCTCCCAGAGAACTCACTGAGAGAGAACTCACTCTCACAGAGAACTCACTCTCCCAGAGAACTCACTGAGAGAGAACTCACTCTCACAGAGAGCTCACTCTCCCAGAGAACTCACTGAGAGAGAACTCACTCTCACAGAGAGCTCACTGTCACTGAGAACTCACTCACGGAGAACTCACTCTCTCCTTCCCTCCCTCTCTGTCCCTCTGTCCTCACTCTGACTCTCTCTCGTTCGTTGGCAGACGGATGGTCGGGAGGGACTGGACTTCAAGGCTCCGCGCACCGAGGCCTGGACTTCTGTCCGCCAACATCCATTTGCAATTTGATTTCATCACTTTTCATTTTTATTTTCTGAGCTGCTTCCTTAGGACGCAGCACCAGAGATGGCTGTGAAGCTGTGACACACACACACACACACACACACACACACACTCACACACTCACACACACACACACACACACACATACACACTCACACACACACACTGTCCCATCTCCTCCTTTCCTGCACTTTCAGAAAGAGCCAAATTTCGTCAACACATTCCCTGGAATTCATCACACCTGCTTCACTAGTCGCTGTTTGAACTTGCTAGCGAGAGCGCTGGAAGTTCCGAGGACTTGTCAGCCCAGTAACGGCACTGGGTTGCTGGTGTTTTCAAGGCCATTACTCAACATGCACGTTAGAACTTGTGGGGAGCACCAGCCACATTCTGAAAAGCCCTTCTGCTCGCAAAAAAGGAAAACGGTTCTTTCGCCTCCAAAAGTTCGGAGACCGGACGTAAAACTCGGCTCAGCTCGGCCGAAATAAAAGATATTTAGAGTTTGAGACTAACAGCTCCTGGTGTAAAGCCACTGGGGGGAGGCGTGCAAGTTTCAGATGGTCTGTTTTCTCCTACCGGAAATGGCAAAACGCATGGATGGGTAGTTGGGAAAACTGAAGACATGCAGAGAAGATGCTAATTATAGCCAACACTTAGTTCCTTTAGACTTGCAACACACTGAGAAGGACCTAGAGCTCGCCAAACCTCCATGGATTATGATACATCACACCGAACCTCGATGGGTTACTGATGTATCACACCAGACCAGAGAGGTACACAGAGTTGAGGGTGCAAAAACACTCCGGTTCCATTCCGTTTGAAAATCTAGAAAAATGCCCCTCTTCATACCCTCAGGATTTGATAGTGAATATTCCAGGTTATTACATATTAGATAGCAAATACTCCAGATTACTCCAGATTAGCGAATACTGAGTGAACAAATGACACCCGAATGTGCTGTTGGTATCCCTACCCAGAAGCTCCTTGGTCTTCATGCATCTGTTTCCCTGGAATCCACTTTAACTCGAAAGTGAACTTGAGTGCTAACTGAATTCCCATGTAGGGGAATTCTGTCTCCTTCCCATGTAGGGGCACAGTACAGGCCAGCTGGAGTCTCAGAGGGGTATGTTTATGTCTCGTGAGGCTCCGCTGGAGCGTGAGGGAGCGTGAAGGAGCGCTGAGAGCGTTAATCGGGTTCTGGTAGCTCCAGTCACGTGTTCTGACCCTTGCCTTAATCTCCTATAATCTCCTGGATTAAACCAGAAGGGAGTGAATCTTTCCTACCGTTTGAGTGCATGGGGCAAAGACTCAAACCCAAATCTTTACAGCTTTAACGCTCGTTAGGGAGGTCTGTAGTGGGCAGAGTAAATTATCATAACGGGCACAGTGCCAGGGCTGAATCACACACACACACACACACACGTGATTCAGTGGTCAGAACCTGCTGAAATATTACGTGTACAATTATGAAATTGTCACATGACATCATGCACAGTTGTGTGAGTTCACCTGCTGTTAGATGTTAAAATAAATACAGAAAGACATTCAGAAAAGGACATTTTAGCGGTTTAATGTCATCAGCGATAAGAAAAAGTCATTAGTGCCCAAATCAGATATTTCTATTAGTCGATAGCATGGCTGTTAGAGAGCTGAAGCTCAGATCCTGTGCGATTAACCCTGGACGTGACCCATATGAAGCCATGCCATTGTAGTGAGGGTCACTGGTTATGTGTGTCTGTGGACGTCGACCGTGAGGCGGAGTGGTTACTGTCTGCTGCGTCTGCCAGACCACGGACAGAATGACTTATGTCTGGGCATCGTAGATGGGTGGGGGTGGTGTGGCTTGTTTCTGGCTTTGTTGAGTACTTTGGATTTTTATGGCTGGCCAAACTACTGCTTTGGCATTTCCTGGAATCCGGAACGCTGTGCTCCGAAATTGCGGAAGGCTGGGCAGCTGATTATAGCTGAAGCCTGACCGACAGAGCTGAGGTCGAAGGTCAAGGCCATATCGGGTGTCACGGTAACGAGCTCGTGCAGGCTGCTTGGAAAGCTATCTTTGCACTACTGCGTGTTGGGGGGGGTTGTCCACAGTCGATCCGGACAGGCTGGATCCCGGTGTGACGGTAGGTGGGAAGTGCTGTACAGAGTGGCCCCCTCACATTTGCCTTGCTCGCACGCACGCACGCTCGCTCGCACGCACGCACGCACGCTCGGACGCATGCACGCACGCACGCACACTCGCACGCACGCACGCACGCTCGCATGCACGCACGCACGCACTCTGGTGCGCGGGTGTAGTAGTGGTAGCTCAGTGGTTAAGGCACTTGACTTATAATCAGGAGGTTACTGGTTCAAATCCCACTGTTGGTCTCCTAAGCAAAACCCTTAACCCTCAAGTTGTGCTCAATCATAATTATAAGTTGCTTTGGATAAAAGCCTCAGCTAAATACTGTAAATGTGTGTAGGGGTAGTTATTCTGTTGTGGAGAGGTATGTGCTGTGAAGTTGATGCTATTGGGCCCACACACTCCTCCCCTACATACTGTCACTTGAAAAGATGAATGAGGGCAGTCACACTTTAACCTCAGTTTGTTTATTTATGTAAATGCCTCTTTAAACTCTTTATGTACTGCCCTTTAAACAATGTCCTGCTTATGCTGACACTGGATGAGCTCCTCTCAGCTCCTCTCGACTCCCCTCGGCTCCACCCGGCCGCGCGCAGGGCACTCCTTGTCGCACTCTCTGCTCCACGCACATGTCGACGTGCGCTGGCTAATCGAACGCAAAAGCACCTGGCAGAGAAAGAGAACTCTGGACAAAGAGGGAGGGATGAAGGGATGGAGAGAGGAGGAGGAGGAAGGAGGAGGGCAGCTCTGCATCCAGGCTGCCGACTCCCTGGATTCATCAGGCAAATATTCCCGGTATCCGGCGTGGAGAACCGTGGGCCTGGGGACTGGCGTCATAAAGGCAGACGGGAGTTAGCGCGATAAAATAACCAGACTGCCTTTATAACCTTCGTCGTGTGAACGCGGAAGAGTGCGGCTCCGAAATGCCGGCGGCGGCCGGGATCTTTGCGGAGCTTCAAGTTACTTAGCGGGCGTTACTGTGGTTACCGCAGGGCGTTTCCTCTGGCGTCGGGTTTCTGGTGCCAGGACGAGACTACACCGGAAGTCATGCTAATTTATGGAATCCTCAGGGGAATTTATCCATTTGCGATATTTATGACTCATATAACTTCATTTCAGACTGCGGGTGTTTCTCAAGTTTACCGGGATTAATCCATTGTGCTTACGGAATTCTGAAAAACAGATATCGGATCCGTAATTTCTTCCCAGCCCAGACAAATCTGCCCACTTTACGGCATACCTCTCTATCCGATGCTGTAATTTAATCCGTAATTACCTGCCAGAGAGAAACCTCTCAACTTTCCTTTGATTCCTGACTTTTTTTTTTTTGGCGAGCGAAGCGCTTGTCCGGACCGGGGCGCTAGCCGAATGCGCGTGCGCTTGCTGTTCCTCTGGGACGCTAGCCGCCGCATTTGGCACTAATGAATTTGTGAGGTTTTTCATTTTTTGTCTCGTTTTAATGAGGCGAGATCCGCGGGAGTTCCCGTGGGGCCCCTGCACAGTTGGAGGCGGTTTCATCGCCCGGGCCCGCCTTGGTTTGCCCTCGACCCCGTGCTAACGACAGAGGCTCACGGGGACGTTGGCAGGGAGCTGCACACTTATCCTCCAGCTCCTCCTCCCTCTCCGGGGCATCCTTGACTTTGCGTTTCTGCCCCGCACGTCTCTGGGGAAGAGACATGGCGTGTATATGCATGAATTTCACACACGTTCAACTACACCGGACCCGTAAAGCCGCGTTTGCGGGACGGACGCGTGTGCGACGTTTCATGTTTAATAAAGATTCAAGAGTAGCGGAAGCCCCTGATAGTCTGGTTCTGAAACAAGACAGCCCTTATTTACAAGGTAAACACTACAGCGCCTATTGGAAACAGCTGTGCACTTATGACGCCTTACGCACGTTGTCTGAATGGGACTACAGATATAATAACGCATCTATTCTTATTTTTATATGTCACAGCATTGCAGTTGCTTTAGCTAAGATGGGAAGTCTTACGTGAACCTCTTTGTTTTTCCAAAGGGTTAGTGCGTTGGGAAGACGGCAGGCATCCAGGCTGCCGGCTGGCGCATTTGTGAGCGGGCCAGCCAGTAGGGCACATCGCTCATCCGCTTGGCAAGCCAGCCGGAACTGAGTGAACTGGATAATTGATCCTGCTATGATGCTGATTAGCGCTTGATGTGCTGCATGCAAACAGCCGGCGTCGGTGTTCGGAGATTCCAGCGCTGCCTTGGAGGTTAATGATGAATGCAGACTTAGCTTAGCTTGTGGGGGTGTGGAGAACAGGACACTGTGATGGTGTGTTGTGCAGGACGTTGTGATTGTGTGTAGAGCAGGACACAGACGCAGAGGCCTGCTATGAGCAGCCCTAGAGCACTGAGCGCTGGTTCTGGTTCTGGTTCTGGTTCTTCATTACTGCAGTAGCGAGTTGAGATGGGCCGCCAGTCAGGAGCCGTCCAGGAGCTGCTGCCGTATCGCCAGCCTGGACAGGCAGGCGGTGGGCCGGGTTCTGTAATGTCCCGAATTCCAGCCCTGGAGTTAGCATGGACACTCACACTAATCTGAAATGTTTGGGCTCGTCTGATGTCAGTGGATGTCAAACGTTTACATCATATGGTCGACGCTTAAGTCCGGCCACGGAAGTAGAAATCGTGATGAACCTCTGCAGTGGGAGAAAAGGTGCCAGTCTGAAGGAACCCAGAGACGCTGCATGGCTGGTCCGTGCTCAGCTCCGAGGTCGGCCCCACCCACCGCGCTGATGCAGTTTTCCCCCACGGGCTCCAACACCCCGGCGCAGAGACGCAGCTTACGACACGTGTTCCCAAAATACAACACCGCGTACGGCCCCAGAAAGTGTCCGGTGTCCAGGAATATTTTTACATCACTCTGTTTGTGTATAAAAAAATACTGTTTGCTACATGTTGCTGTGAAAATTGCTGTGAAAAAAGGAGACTTCCGTGGGCTTGCACAGACACACAAGAGGCCGTTACTAAAATTAATTGAACCAAAATCTCATTAGTGTGTGATTTATTTGGTGCAAATTCTGCGCTGTAATGCCTTCGACGTGCAGGGTTGACTCGCACGCACACACCACATGCTAAGCTAAGACCGCAGACGCAGTCACGCTAAGACCGCAGACGCAGTCACGCTAAGACCGCAGACGCAGTCACGCTAAGACCGCAGGCGCAGTCACAGTCATGCTAAGACCGCAGACGCAGTCACGCTAAGACCGCAGACGCAGTCACGCTAAGACCGCAGACGCAGTCACGCTAAGACCGCAGACGCAGTCACAGTCATGCTAAGACCGCAGACGCAGTCATGCTAAGACCGCAGACGCAGTCACAGTCACGCTAAGACCGCAGACGCAGTCACGCTAAGACCGCAGACGCAGTCACGCTAAGACCGCAGACGCGAGCCATGCGAGTGTGTGGGTCCGGCGGGGGGACATCAGGGCCCGATTGTCTCTGGTGGCCCCCCGATTCCATTGTCTCGGAATTCTGGGATGTTGGAGGGGCGTGCTCCACACTGTTCCCCAAGTCTGGTGGTTGTTGAATGTTGATTTGACTGCTGCTCACGTTGTGCTGAAGGCGTCACATCTTTTGCGCACCCAATGCCTGCTGTATGCAAATTACACACTGACCTGGAGACAGTGACATCATCACTCTTTTTGATGCATGATCCCCCCTGGTTCTGATACTGGTCCAGATGTCCTGGTGTTGGTTCCGATAATAGTCCAGATGTCCTGGTGTTGAAGGTGGAGTCTTGTTAATGTTTTAGGTTGAAGGTGGAGTCTCGTGGTTGGTGTTTTAGGTTGAAGATGGAGTCTGGTGGTTGGTGTTTTAGATTAAAGGTGGAGTCTGGTGGTTGGTGTTTTAGATTAAAGGTGGAGTCTGGAGGTTGGTGCTTTAGGTTGAAGGTGGAGTAATTACCCAGAACCTCCCATTTATGCTCCGCAGTCTCAGGCTTGTCTCAGACTCACTATGCCAGCTGATTTTATCTCCAGCTGTAGACGTGCGGCGCCCGATGGGATCTGTCTTTCCAGCATTAATTCTCATGTTTTCACAACAAAAGTAAGTGAGCAGATTTCCCTCGTGTGTAATACGAGTAGTGTAGAGGGACTGGTCTTAACTGGTTGGTGTTGAATTGTGAGCCCTGAGGGGTTGGTGTTGACTAGTTTTAACCGAGCTCATCTTCCATAACGCCATTCCCTTGGCTCCTGGAATTACCCACGGAGCACGCGCGCCTTCCGTCGGACCCAGACGCTTGCATTCTTTGTCAGAATTCCTCTCCGCCTCTGTCCGCTCCCGTCCATGCCGGCTCTCCGGTCCTGCCCGGTTACACGTCTCTCGTGACCCTTTTACTGGATCAGCACGGCGGAGAATCAATAGCTGTTTACCGTGTGTGCGGCAGAAGCGGCATTCTGGGTCTTAAAAGCTCCAGAAGCATGGGCACACTCCAGACAGGGTGCTTCCATTTTTAGTGTATCGTAAAGTCCTTTGAAGTCACGCGATGGCTGCTGTGTTGTCTATAAACACGCTGATCAATCAAAGATGGCCAGCCTCTTTATTGGGGGTCTTTGTACCCCCACTGGCGGAGACGCCTGGGGTTGCAATTGCGTCCACGTCTTTGATCTCGCCGCAGTGAGCATCGATGCCTGACGTGTTTCAGAGGTGCCTGCCGCGGTCGGTAAGAGGCGTGCTGAGACGCCGAGGTCAGAAAGAAGTGCTGGAAGAACGTTCGTGGTCTGGAATGTTATTGGCTGAGGCTTCAAAGATGACCTTGCGGGCTGTACTGGTTCTACTAACACCTCAGACTTCTGTACTGGTTCTGCTAACCCCCTCAGACATCTGTACTTGTTCCGTTAACACCTCAGACGTCTGTACTGGTTCTACTAACACCTCAGACATCTGTACTGTTTCCACTAACACCTCAGACGTCTGTACCGGTTCTGCTAACACCTCAGACATCTGTACTGGTTCCGTTAACACCTCAGACATCTGTACTGTTTCCACTAACACCTCAGACATCTGTACTGTTTCCACTAACACCTCAGACGTCTGTACCGGTTCTGCTAACACCTCAGACATCTGTACCGGTTCTGCTAACACCTCAGACGTCTGTACTGGGTCCACTAACCCCCTTAGACGTCTGTACCGGTTCTGCTAACACCTCAGACATCTGTACCGGTTCTGCTAACACCTCAGACGTCTGTACTGGGTCCACTAACCCCCTTAGACGTCTGTACTGGTTCTGTACTGGTTTACAGATGGCTATACTGGTTCTGTACTGGTTTGCAGATGGCTGTACTGGTTCCTAGCTCAACCTCATGCCCCATATTGTTTGAGGAATTACATTTAAAGGAAGGAGGTTGAGGCTGAAAAGAGAGAAGATGGAAAATCGGATCAGGGAGTGTTAGAGTCAGACACCTTCATTCTCCCTTCACACACACACACACACACACACACACACACACACCACTCGCCTCTGTGGTTTCACACTTTGTCTCACACATTTTTATTTAACTTTTCTTAATGCAAAGGTGAGACCAAGATGAGACACAGATGAGTCACAGTCCTCTGCCTGCAGAGGACAAACAGTCTTAATAAACACTGCCACCCACTGATGAGCTGGAACCATTCCAAGGGTTAGCTCCGCCTCCATCTGTAAGGTTAGCTCTCCCTCTGTGAGGTTAGCTCCACCTCCCTCTGTGAGGTTAGCTCTCCCTCTTTGAGGTTAGCTCCGCCTCCCTCTGTGAGGTTAGCTCTCCCTCTGTGAGATTAGCTCTCCCTCTGTGAGGTTAGCTCCACCTCCCTCTGTGAGGTTAGCTCTCCCTCTGTGAGATTAGCTCTCCCTCTGTGAGGTTAGCTCCACCTCCCTCTGTGAGGTTAGCTCTCCCTCTGTGAGATTAGCTCTCCCTCTGTGAGGTTAGCTCCACCTCCCTCTGTGAGGTTAGCTCTCCCTCTTTGAGGTTAGCTCCGCCTCCCTCTGTGAGGTTCGCTCTCCCTCTGTGAGGTTAGCTCTCCCTCTTTGAGGTTAGCTCTGCCTCCCTCTGTGAGGTTAGCTCCACGTCCCTGTGAGGTTAGCTCTGCCTCCCTCTGTGAGGTTAGCTCTCCCTCTGTGAGGTTAGCTCTGCCTCCCTCTGTGAGGTTAGCTCTGCCTCCCTCTGTGAGGTTAGCTCTGCCTCCCTCTGTGAGATTAGCCCTGCCTCTCTTTGAGCTTAGCTGCTCCTTATAAGACTGCATATCAGTACATTATTAACGTAACTTAAACACTGTAAAGTTTTGGGTGACATGTCTTATGGTTTAAGACACAACCAATGAAAACTCAGGGTGAAAGTGAGGATGTGAGTGTGATGAAGGACTGTCGTCCCCTGTTAGGATGTACTGGAATAAAGACATACTGCACACCGCTGAATCCTGTTAATGACCCACCCAGCACACACACACACACACACACACACACACACACACACACGGTCTTTCTGGAAACATGAATGATGACTGTGTCATGGCAGGTTCTCTTTAGTCACGGGGCGATGTGGCAGGGAACACAGGCAATTAAGTTCTCAAGGTCAATTATTTTAAGATTTAAAAACGATCCCGGAGACTCGCGCAGGAATGAGGTAACATCTTTGGAGCCTAGAGCAGGTCCCGAAATCCCACCGGGTAGTCCCGCAGAAGAAGAGGAGACAACTTTTATCTAATATATTCTAATATATTTATCTAATATATAAAAAGAAACATATTTGTTCATGTACAGTGTCAAATTTTCCTTTTCTCCTGATTTCAAACTCTCAGATTACATTTATATGTTAAACGTATCCGTGTGTGTGTGTGTGTGTGTGTGTATGTGTGTGTGTGTTTGTGAGAGAGATACATGTACTTAACTCCAGTATATTTTACTGTGCCCCCTAGGCCAGTTGATGTATTTCTATAATTCACCATTTCAGGTGTATAGACTTACATCTCAGCGCTCACAGGTTACTTTACAGCATAACAACGAAGCGTAAATCAATGCTACTGTAATGCTCAATCAGGTCTGTTCGTTTTCAAAAGCAAACCCCCCCCCCCTCGTGCATTAGCAGCGGTTTGCACATTAGCTGTATTTTCAGTCGGGACCTAATATGGTCGTACTGTTAAAATAAGGCCGTTGAAATCGATGCGATCTCTCTTCCCCCTCTGCTGTTCCTCAGTCCATAAAGACACGGTGCAGTGTGTTCGACGTTCTCCTATTACCAGCGTAAGAACATATCGATCGGGTAATTCTCTGAAGGAATATCGCCGAGTCATGATCAATTAGGCTCATCCACGGGAGAGTCTCCGTGCACTGGCAGGACCTCCGCCCTCGAGCGTGCCGGCCTCCGCCTGCACGGAAGGAGGTGCGTTTTGGAAGAGCTTGAGCCAAACGAATAATGACTCCGCGCTGAGTGGAGTGTGTTTGCTCACAGTCCTGAGGCCTCGGTGAGGCGCCTCTGCTCTGACGCGACGATCTAGCTTTGGATATTTATTCCATCTGTTTTAGGAGGTTCAGGGCTGTTCAGGGGAAGGTTGTCGGGTTCGCCCTGTCCGTCCAGGACCCGTGCCGACACAGCCTGATGGAATATTCCAGAAGCCCAGCGCTTGGGTTAAAAGGAGATGCACCTGTCTCCTTATACTGTCTGCTGGTGCCTGACTCCTGCAGTCTGCCTGGCGATAAAGCATTACTCTGAGCGACGGGATGGCTTTGATGCTTTTGATGGGGGTCTCGGCTTCAGGCGAGACGAGACGAGACGAGGGGAGAGGAGAAGAGAGGAGAGGAGACTTCCAGCCTGTGGTCTGCCTTGGAGATGATCTGCTCTCCGTCAGACAGCTGCGATGCCCTGGCTGCCTCATCTCTGTACAGAGACGAGAGAGAGAGAGCTGGGAGCAAGCTGAGAAATGTCCCAGTGCAGACAGATGAGCAGATAGTGAGAGAATACTGAGAAAACACTGAGAAAATATGAGTGATGCATTTTATCATATAAGCTATATTATAGTATGTTTTCTATTACTGATACTGAAAAACTTAAACAGGCCTCTGAGGTGATGCATTGAGGTAATTAAGGTGTTTTTTTTTCATCCATGAAATTTTAACAGTAGCTTGAAATTCTGGCTAAATGCCAGAACCATAAATCATATGGTGGCCCAATAGGGACATCTATGCTTAATGCAGCCGTGATTGCTTTGACATTTATTGTAACCGCTTGTATCCACAACGTTAAATGCTTCTGCAAGTTCCTGCTCAACCTCCTTTTCTGCAGGGTATGATGGGATATTTACCGACATGTCAGTTCTCACAGATCTGCTTTCTTACCTGGGGTTACTCTTACTGCTTATGGTATAAGAGACAAATCTTACAGGCTCTGGAACAGTAGACTGACTGATGGACTATGATGGGCCTAAAATCTCAGAGATTCTCTGGTAGCCAGCATGAATCTAATTCTGAAACTAATTCTGTCCAAACAGTAGGCAAGTCTGTAAGACCTTTATACATTATACATCAGTAGAAACTCTGACTTCAGCGAAAACAACTCTAGAGCCAGTGAAAGCAGCTCTAGATCCAGAGACGACAGCTCTAGATTCTTCATGTTCTTCATGTCTTCATGTGGTTGAAGCAGTTTGCACAGACTATTGGAGGCTCGTGTGCAGGGACTCACCGAGCAGTCGCCCCGGTAACTGTCAGAGACGCCATTGAGTTATTCAGAAGGACTGGGCGGACCGGCGCAGCTCTGTAGCGTTTCCTCAGCGTTAATGAAGCAGGCTGTTACTCCAGAGAGCAGCGGAGAACTTTGACAGAAGTCTGTAAAACTGGAGCAATTAGAAACACACAAGCTGACCATACTCTCTCTTTCTGTTTTCTCTCTGTCAGTCTGTCTCTCTGTTCTGTCTCTGTTCTCTCTCTCTCTCTCTCTCTCTCTCTCTCTCTCTCTCTCTCTCTCTCTCTCTCTCTCTCTCTCTCTCTCTCTCTCTCTACTGAGGGCATTACCTATTAAGAGGGCAGCTCAGGTGTTTTAGACAATGAACGGTGAATATTTCACCGTGTGAATAAACAACAACTCAATCACCCGGCCTTCAAATTCCTGCCATGAAATTCAATTATGACTGTATCACCTATTTTTTTTAAATCAATTTATTTTTGATTGTTTTGTCCTGCATAGAATAGGGAACAAAAAAAAGGAAGCAACCTACGAACAGAAGGCTAGCGAGGCTACAGCTAACGTATTAGGGGAGTTTTTATAGGCTACGCCGACGTACGTCGGCAGGGCTGCGCTGCCTGCATCCAGAGTTAAAAATAAAAGTCTAGTTTGCTAAACTCACCGTGAATACAAATTTAAAGTGAAATCGGGAAGAACTGGAGCGTCAGTTTTCTCTCCAAGCGCTTTCACACTCTCCACTAGCTGCACTTCTTTATGTCTTTTCTTTAACGTTTTCACACTCCTCTGTCTCACACCGTTTACGCATATATTGTATTTAGGCTGTGAGTGGTAGGGTGTGTCTGTGTGTGTGTGTGTGTGTGTGTGTGTGTATGTGTGTGTGTGTGTGTGTGTGTGTGTGTGTATGTGTGTGTGTGTGTGTGTGTGTGTGTGTGTGAGTGTGTGTGTGTGTGTGAGTGTGTGTGTGAGTGTGTGTCTGTGTGTGTGTGCGTGTGTGTATGTGTGTGTGTCTGTGTGTGTGTGCGTGTGCGTGTGCGTGTGTGTGTGTGTGTGTGTGTGCGTGTGCGTGTGAGTGTGTGTGTGTGCGTGTGCGTGTGTGTGTGAGTGTGTGTGTGAGTGTGCGTGTGTGTGTGTGTATGTGTGTGTGTGGGGGTGGAGGCTAAGCGAAACAAAGGTTGAAGCTTGTCTTACACAGTTGGAGTTTTCACACCAGATCTTTGACATGCAGGACCTCCTCTCTGTGTGTTCTTCCTGTTGCCATGCATACGAACGTCCGGCAGCCTGGTTTTGTATGCGGAGAACCGGAGTGAAGGTTGGCACCCGTACGTGGTGCTGAGCTGCAGTTCTGATGCTGGGGTGTGTGTGTGTGTGTGTGTGCATTCATGTTCTAATTATGCATTTTGTTTTACTTGATGTTGTTGCATGTTTATTTTCTTGAAGGGCAGTTTTTAAATTGTCTTTTATTGTCGGTTTAAATGATTTGTTTTTTAATACATCTTTTATCATTTTTTAATTTTATTTTTTAAATGAACTCAAGTCTTCTAGTCTATTTAAATGAATCATATTTAACTTTTAGTTTTAATAAATTCTTCTTCATCTTATTATTATTATTATTATTATTATTAATAATGAAATTGTTTACTTGTATCCAAACTCTCCCCAAGGCTATCATCACAAACAACACACATTTCTGTGAAAACCATACCCAGTGCAGTGTTTACTTTGTTAAACATGTACTGTAGGCTGTTACTTAGAAAATATTACAATTTAAAATTTTGCCAGTTATAGTTATGATATGATTTGTTAAAAGCTGCGTACATGGTTTCTAAAGGGTGTGGTTTGGGTTTTAGTACAGAACTGGTTTATGAGGCTGGACTTATTGGACAATGGTCTGTTTTTGACTGTTCACTGGTCTGGTCTCCGGTACCGCCTCACACAGTGTACGACTCCAGGTTTGGTCCTGTTTTCCACTGTCTCGCCGGTGGACTGTTCAAGTCAAATGACTGTTGATTGCATGTTTACGTAAATCACCTTTAAGGGAATACACACAGAATAAAGACAAGGCATGAAGAGCAGATTATGTGTGTGTTAGGGAATGTGGTTCGGTGACTGTGTGTTTATACTAAGTAGGTTTAATTCTGATGTAGCCTCGGCTCCAGTCGGACTTGATAGCATGTAGGCTGTTGTTTCTATATATGTATATATATTAGGAATTAGACATAGAAGGTACATTTTTAAAGAGAAGAGGTATGCTTTGACCTGTAAATGTGGAGTGTGTTGAACAACAAGGCGTACTGTATATGGGACTGGGTACATGCACGGTGCCATGCGCTAATGTCCTCACGTTATGTCTTATTATCCTTGTCCTCCATACATTCACACACACACATAAAAATCCCGTTAAATAAATCCAGTGAAATCCAGAACAGCAGCAGAAGACAGGTGCCAGGCGCTACAGGACGGAAGCACGGCTAATTAAAATGAAGGCGAAGGCAGCAGATGGGCTCCTCCTCGGCTGTAAACGTCACGGCGTGCCACAAGGACAACTATTAGGTCCCCTTCAGTTTTCGCTCTGGCACCCAGCTGCTTTGAGGCAGCGTCCTTTAGACTACGACAAGATTTGCACTGAAGGTCGAGCCCCCTGCTCTGTGGTAGATGAGTGAAAAATAGCCTCATCTTTTTAATATTGTTTTGTTTTGTTTTGTTTTAAAGCTTCAAAGGCAGTTTTTTGTTTGTTTGTTTGTTTGGCAATAGACAGGAACAGGAAAAGCAACAGCACTGTTTGTCTGGCTTAGCTGACTGGTGAATGCTTGCAGAGTTTTGAGTAGAGGGTAGAGCTTACCTTCACGCACCTGCTCCAGGTGAGAAGGTTGGTGCACCGATAACCCCAAAGCGTCTGAACCGCCGCATCTCTGAATGCCGAGTACGGTCTAGTGATACATTCCGCTCACTATAATATATACGGCAATTGATCGGAC
>NC_137514.1:21267500-21287500 GCF_041902795.1 Electrophorus electricus | reverse complement strand
GCTCAATCAGTCTGACAGTACTACTCTTTTGGCCAAATGAATGTCGGTAAAGGGGCACGTGGCATGGCTGGGGTTTGAACCTGAGGCAGAAGTTCAAACCTCACTGGTTTGTCATTATACATGTCATTATACTACAGACAGCACACTACACGTCATTATACTACAGACAGCACACTGTACATGTCATTATACTACAGACAGCACACTACACATGTCATTATACTACAGACAGCACACTACACGTCATTATACTACAGACAGCACACTGTACATGTCATTATACTACAGACAGCACACTACACGTCATTATACTACAGACAGCACACTACACATGTCATTATACTACAGACAGCACACTACATGTCATTATACTACAGACAGCACACTACACATGTCATTATACTACAGACAGCACACTACACGTCATTATACTACAGACAGCACACTGTACATGTCATTATACTACAGACAGCACACTACACGTCATTATACTACAGACAGCACACTACACGTCATTATACTACAGACAGCACACTGTACATGTCATTATACTACAGACAGCACACTACACGTCATTATACTACAGACAGCACACGCCACGTCATTATATTACAGACAGCACACTATACATGTCATTATACTACAGACAGCACACTGTACATGTCATACTACAGACAGCACACTACACATGTCATTATACTACAGACAGCACACGCCACGTCATTATACTACAGACAGCACACTACACATGTCATTATACTACAGACAGCACACGACACGTCATTATACTACAGACAGCACACTACACATGTCATTATACTACAGACAGCACACTACACATGTCATTATATTACAGACAGCACACTGCACATGTCGTTATACTACAGATAGCACACTACACGTCATTATACTACAGACAGCACACTACACATGTCATTATACTACAGATAGCACACTACACATGTCATACTACAGACAGCACACGCCACGTCATTATACTACAGACAGCACACTACACATGTCATTATACTACAGACAGCACACGCCACGTCATTATACTACAGACAGCACACTATACATGTCATTATACTACAGACAGCACACGCCACGTCATTATACTACAGACAGCACACTATACATGTCATTATACTACAGACAGCACACGCCACGTCATTATACTACAGACAGCACACGCCACGTCATTATACTACAGACAGCACACTACACATGTCATTATACTACAGACAGCACACGCCACGTCATTATACTACAGACAGCACACTATACATGTCATTATACTACAGACAGCACACTACACGTCATTATACTACAGACAGCACACTATACATGTCATTATACTACAGACAGCACACGCCACGTCATTATACTACAGACAGCACACTATACATGTCATTATACTACAGACAGCACACTACACATGTCATTATACTACAGACAGCACACGCCACGTCATTATACTACAGACAGCATATGCCACATGTCATTATACTACACACAGCATATGCCACATGTCATTATACTACAGACAGCACACTACACCCTGCACACTACACACTGCAGCTACACACTGCACACTGCACACTACACACTGAAGCTACACACTACACACTGCACACTACATACTACACACTACACACTGCACATTACACACTCTGTACTGTGTGCTCTGTAGGCTACATCAGGCATAGTGATAGAAAGGTCACCCCCACCCACGTCATCCGCATTAATGAGTACTGATGTCTGGCTGAAGTCTGGCATAATTTCCTTTGTGGCCCTTGCATCATTACTGGTTGCAATTGATTGGGAATGGTAAGCGGCACGAATGAGCCGGACCAAGCGGAATACCGGAGGAAGGACACAGCCGTAACGTCTGGCATCCCCTCAGTACACTTTGAGATGTTAATCCGTTTTAGTCTGTTAGTGTATTCATGAGTCACAGACACATTAGTGATGAAGTAGCATGATTTTGGATTTCTGTTTTGTGCTAATGGTCCATGTGACATGTAGGCGGTAACTGGAGGACATGTAGTTGTTCTGTACTAGGTGTTGGGAGGTGGAATCTGGCTGTGGAGGGGTGGAGCTGTCTCCATCTTAACACTGTCTCCATCTTAACATATATATACTGCATATGTTTGTGTGTGTGTGTGTGTATGTGTGTGTGTGTGTGTGTGTCACAGTGTCCTTCGTATTGTTTCCCAGCCTGAAATCCAGAACTATTGATCCTCAACTCATCTAAATCAGTCACACGTACACACACACAAACACACACACACACACACACACACACACACACACACACACACACACACACACACACACATCCAGCCTCTGCAGTTATATGATGCTGACTAATTTTGGCAGCAGATATTGAAGCTCCAATCAATAGTGATAAAAAAATGCACACTTACTCTGGGAAACAGAACCCCCCCCCCGTGTGTGTCATTTCGGACACACGTCTCAGAGAACCGTGATGGACGTCTCCCTTGTGTGAGCGTAACGCTCGGCTAGTGATAGCTCTCCGGTCACTAAGAAACAGACTCCAGGCTGTCAGTCATTCTAATAGGTGACTGCCACTGTGTGCAAATCGATAACCGCAGTGCTGAAAGTTTATGGGTGTCTGTAGCCTTCAGAACATACAGCTTCTCCGTCATTGCATAGATCTCATCAGCCCAATTTGTGGTCAGATAGACCCTGTCAACCTGCCCTGTGGCGATACAGAGGCAAACAAACTTCCCTGTATTCAGATAGACCCAAGCAAACTGCCCCAGACCCAAAGAAAATGCTCCATGATCATACAGAACAACCAACCTGCCCCGGGGTCACACAAACCCAAACAACCGGCCCCGGGGTCACACAAACCCAAACAACCTGCCCCGGGGTCAAACAAACCCAAGCAATCTGCCCCGGGGTCACACAAACCCAAACAACCTGCCCCGGGGTCAGACAGACTCCAGCAGCAGGGAAAAAGTCCCATAAGAAGTCGTTGTGCTGGACGAGCTGCCAAGCTGTTCAGGACTTCCAGATCTCGAGGAAAACCATCTGGGAGCATCTAGGAATTTCTGAAAGTATCTGGGAGTGTCTGGGAGCATTTGAAAGTGTCTGGAAACATTTGGGAGTGTCTGGGAGTGTCCATGCTGAGAACTCCCGTAACAATCCAGATGTTACCCAGAGAGCCGGTGCAGGAGTGAAGGGACCAGTGTGAGCTCCAAGGTTGGAGAACATTGCCTTGTTGCTTAGACTGGGCGTGTAGACTGGGCACATAGAATGTATGTGGTAGACTGGGCGTGTAGACTGGGCTTGTAGACTGGGTATGGTAGACTGGGAGTATAGACTGGGCACACAGAATTGATGTGGTAGACTGGGTGTGTAGACTGGGCTTGTAGACTGAATGTGGTAGACAGTGTTGGTACTTCACACTCTCCAAACATCAGGGGTCTGTGTGTTCTCCACAGCAATGCTGCCCCCTGCTCAGTGAGGGAGGTGATTTGATTGCATGTGACATGTAGCTAATGGCCTTTCAAATTATTTTGCACACCCTGGATTAGCCTATGCAGGCCCGATTAATTACCCCTGCTGAGACCATCCTACCCCAGCTATGTGGTCAATTAATGACCCCTGCTGAAATCATCCTACCCCAGCTCTGTGGTCAATTAATTACCCCTGCTGAGATCATCCTACCCCAGCTGTATGGTCAAGGCGAGTGTCTGACACACAGGAGCGTCACGGATCCTTTAACACCAACGTCGTTAACCTTTCGCTGGTGGATTGAGTTTTTCCTGTTTGGTGACCTCAGGAGGTCCTTCCCTTTTAGGGGTCACCACCTGCCCAGCCTACGAGATGCCTGGTCACACGTGTCACGGGACGAGGGCGCAGGAGCCGCAGTGAGTGACGAACGGAGGATTGAGAGGCTGTTATGGGCTTCTGTTTGCTAGAAAAGGGGTTTCATTAATGCATTCAAACACATTTATGTGTGTGTGTGTGTGTGTGTGTGTGTGTGTGTGTGTGTGTTCAACATGACAGAAAGTGGAAAGGTTGCATTTGCATCTGTTCAGAGGCTGAAAGAGAGTTTTTATCTCTTTGACTGGAGTTCAAAAGTAAAGAAAGAGCATCCAGACACGCCCCCGGCTCCACCCCTAGCATGTCACACATCCTCTTACTCCTTCAAAAAAAGGAGGGCAAAAGACGACTGAAGTACAAACGCTCATGTTGCCGTGGAAACAAATAAAGGTACGGTGGCTAAAGTGGGCGTGTCCGTGCGAGGTTAGGTCAGAGGTGAACCATTTAATTCAGGTTTATTTCATTCAGCACGAAGGCCTGCATGTGTGTCCACTGCTGCACATCGGACGTGTCTAAGATACACACACTCAAGGTCGACCCTTACGCTGAGTAATTGATACGCAGCCGGTCTGTGGTCAGTCCCAGTCTGGTGATGGTTGTAGTGTGGACCAGACCCGTCCTTGGCTCTCTGTGTGTGTGTGTGTGTGTGAATTGCTGGAGGCCTGTTACTGCTTAAATAAATTAAAGTATAATAATGGGTCACTCAACTGCTATGAAATGGAGTGGTAGACTGGAGAGTGTGTGTGTGTGTGTGTGTGTGTGTGTGTGTGTGTGTTCAGTCATAAAACATAACAGTCTATATACTTGTCTTAATCTCTAGTCTTTAACAAGGTGATACCATGTTTTTTTGTGATTAGTCTGGTTTTCATAGAGACAGTCTGACGTTAGTCTGGTTGTCATGGAGTGAGTCTGACGTTAGTCTGGTTGTCATGGAGTCAGTCTGACGTTAGTCTGGTTGTCATGGAGTCAGTCTGATGTTAGTCTGGTTGTCATGGAGTCAGTCTGATGTTAGTCTGGTTGTCATGGAGTCAGTCTGACATTAGTCTGGTTGTCATGGAGTCAGTCTGATGTTAGTCTGGTTGTCATGGAGTGAGTCTGATGTTAGTCTGGTTGTCATGGAGTCAGTCTGATGTTAGTCTGGTTGTCATGGAGTCAGTCTGATGTTAGTTTGGTTGTCATGGAGTCAGTCTGATGTTAGTCTGGTTGTCATGGAGTCAGTCTGACATTAGTCTGGTTGTCATGGAGTGAGTCTGATGTTAGTCTGGTTGTCATGGAGTCAGTCTGACATTAGTCTGGTTGTCATGGAGTCAGTCTGACGTTAGTCTGGTTGTCATGGAGTGAGTCTGATGTTAGTCTGGTTGTCATGGAGTCAGTCTGATGTTAGTCTGGTTGTCATGGAGTCAGTCTGACATTAGTCTGGTTGTCATGGAGTGAGTCTGATGTTAGTCTGGTTGTCATAGAGTCAGTCTGACATTAGTCTGGTTGTCATGGAGTCAGTCTGATGTTAGTCTGGTTGTCATGGAGTCAGTCTGATGTTAGTTTGGTTGTCATGGCTGTAAAGTGTTTTTATTATTCTGTGTTGCTGGATTGCAACCGCAGTCCATCGGGTCTAAAACGGTGAAGTCAGGGAGCAAACTGCTATTTTACTGGTAGGGGAACTGGCTAAAAACAACAGCAAGTCCATGCTGTGGCACCTTCCCTCGGTGGGCGAGAGCTTTAATTTGGTAACTCCTCTGCTCAGCTTCCCCCGAGGAAGATAAGCTGCTGCTTCCAGACCTGTTTGGAGACCGGCCTTCTCCTGTGAGTTCTGCCTTGTTCCGGATCAGTGAATTTTTCCTTGTCACTTTCACCCTCGGCTGGCTCGTTACCTGGAGTAATGCAAACCTGCTTACTGACTTTGTTTTTTGTGGGAAAAAATGGCCTTGGATCCTGCTCTTTGCCTGACTGCACTTACAAAGAGCAAGTGTATATTTAGTAGGAAGGTAATTGTCTTGGTGATGTTACTGTGGCCCCAGACCACATGATTGCGCATGTAATTTCGTTTTAGAAAAATCGTTTGACTGAAACAGAACGTTATGTCTTTGTAGTCATTAAGGCTAATTTAGATAAGGCTGTTTGGGGCAGTTTTCCTTCACCTGCGCAAGAGCTTTCGTGTAGTTTATCATTGCGTACAGGCTTTCGAGCTTCTATAAATATACAAAACGGAATAAATCGTATTTATCCTGTTGTCTAAAGCTTCCACTACTGGAGTTCTGCATAGCTTCATTTTAGGACTATGTTTATTCGGTTTATACAATATTATTATTATTATTCTTATTATTATCTGTCAGTATGTACTAGTGTTTAGGTAATGCTTTGATGTTTAGGTATTTGTATTCTAAAAAGTCTCAAACATTCTTTACTGTGTGTCGTGTGTGCCCCATGCACGTACAAGAGCCGTGGAGTCTCTTTTCAAACAGGATATTGAATATTTTAACAGGAAATGAGATTACCTGCCCTGCTGCATTCATATTCTCATAACATCATAATCTGAATGTCATATACTCATAATATGAACATCATATTCTCATAACATCATAATATGAATGTCATATAGTCATAATCTGAACACGTCATACTCTCATAACATCATAATATGAATGTCATATAGTCATAATCTGAAAATGTCATATTCTCATAACATCATAATATGAATGTCATATAGTCATAATATGAACGTCATTTTCTCATAACATCATAATATGAATGTCATATAGTCATAATCTGAAAATGTCATATTCTCATATCATAATCTGAATGTCATATAGTCATAATACGAACGTCATACTCTCATTACATCATAATATGAATGTCATATAGTCATAATCTGAACATGTCATATTCTCATAACATCACAATCTGAATGTCATATAGTCATAATCTGAAAATGTCATATTCTTATAACATCATAATCTGAATGTCATACTCTCATAACATCATAATCTGAATGTCATATACTCATAATCTGAACGCCATTTTCTCATAACATCATAATCTGAATGTCATATAGTCATAATCTGAAAATGTCCTATTCTCATAACAGGACATGGATAATTGATCTTTAATCTGGAGCCCTAATCTTCCAGGTTGTACATATGTGATGTGTAGGTAGTGTGAACACACCTTGGATCCAGTCGTCATGGTGACCATCTTCAAGGCACAGCTTCATGGGCTGGACCGATTGAACATTCAGGCAAAGGGGAAGCTGTTTCAGGATCGCCAGGAGATTACGCTTTTCCCATTTAATGGCGCGTCCGTATGACTAACAAGCTGTCCGGGCTCCAGAGCGCGCAAAGACCACTGCGTTCCTCGGCCTCTGTTCGCTGGTTTAATGCTGGATAACAATCTCACCGGCGGCGGGTCCCGGGAGTTTCCGCATGCGCGTGACTCAGGAAATGTACGAGGTGCACTGCAGGCAGATGAGAGGAAGTGGAACACGTGTAGTGTCACAGTGCTGGCCTGTCCCGTGTTTACTGGTTAATTGCTTCTGTTCCACTGCCTGCTGGGAATTTGGGCGCAACAAGGCATGGCTTGATGAGCTGCCTCTGGGTTGTGTGTGTGTGTGTGTGTGTGTGTGTGTGTGTGTGTGTGTGTCTGTGTCCAACACCAAAACAGACAAAATGCTTGCAGTGCCAAGCAGACTGAAACCGATCACTGTGAAGTTAATTCAGCAGAAATCACTGTTCATATGGAGGAACTCTCCCTCACACACACATACACACACACTATGAAAGTTACATGCACATAATGAAATCCACTTGCACAGAGAGTAGAGGAGAAGTGCTTTGGAGCTAACAGGGTAGGTTGGGTTAGGGTTAGATTTAGAGTTAGGGTTAGGGTTAGAGTTAGAGTTAGGGTTAGAGTTAGAGTTAGATTTAGAGTTAGGGTTAGAGTTAGATTTAGAGTTAGGGTTAGAGTTAGGGTTAGGGTTAGAGTTAGATTTAGAGTTAGAGTTAGGGTTAGGGTTAGAGTTAGAGTTAGAGTTAGGGTTAGGGTTAGAGTTAGGGTTACAGTTAGAGTTAGAGTTAGGGTTAGGGTTAGGGTTAGAGTTAGGGTTAGGGTTAGGGTTAGAGTTAGGGTTAGAGTTAGAGTTAGGGTTAAGGTTAGGGTTAGGGTTAGAGTTAGAGTTAGGGTTAGGGTTAGAGTTAGGGTTACAGTTAGATTTAGAGTTAGGGTTAGGGTTAGAGTTAGGGTTAGGGTTAGAGTTAGAGTTAGGGTTAGGGTTAGAGTTAGGGTTACAGTTAGGGTTAGAGTTAGAGTTAGGGTTAGGGTTTAGGGGTTAGGGTTTAGGGGTTACGGTTTAGGGGTTACGGTTTAGGGGTCAGGTTAGGGTTAGGGTTTAGGTTTAGGGTTAGAGTTAGGGTTAGAGTTGGGGTTAGGGTTAAGGTTAGAGTTAGAGTTAGGGTTAGAGTTAGAGTTAGGGTTTAGGGGTTACGGTTTAGGGGGTAGGGGTAGGGTTAGGGTTAGGGTTAGGATTAGGGTTTAGTGTTAGGGTTTAGGGTTAGAGTTAGGGTTAGGGTTTAGGGGTTAGAGTTTAGGGTTAGGGTTAAAGTTGGGTTTAGGGTTAGCATTAGGGTTAGGGTTAAGGTTTAGGGATTAGGGTTGGGGTTAGGGTTAGCATTAGGGTTAGGGTTAGGGTTTAGAGGTTAGGGTTTAGGGGTTAGGGTAAGGTTTAGCATTAGGGTCAGGGTTAGCGTTAGGTTTAGGGTTAAGGTTTAGGGGTTAGGGTTTAGCATTAGAGTTTTGGGTTTAGGGTTGTATAGCTGGAGCTGTGTTGTGTCTATATGACTATCTAAGGTTCTTGAGTATGATTAGGGTTTAGGATTAGGGTTAGGTTTTAGGGCTTGGGTTTAGGGTTAGGGTTAGGGTTAAGGGTTAGGGTTAGGGTTTAGGGTTGTATAGCTGGAGCTATGTTGTGTCTGTATGACTATCTAAGGCTCTTGAGTATGAATTAGGGTTAGGATTTATGGTTAGGGTTAGAGTTTAGGGTTAGGGTTATGAATGCTATACTTCAACATCCTGTTTTAGGAAAACGTCTGATTTGCTGCTTAAAATAAGATTCACTCACCTCCCCACTTTGTCTCTCTAGAATTCTTCCTGGAGTTGCTGGACAACTCGGAAAAGTCCCTGAACGACATGTTTGTGCGCACCTACGGCAAGCTGTACACGCACAACTCTGAGATCTTCGAGGACCTTTTTTCTGAGCTGAAGCGCTACTACACGGGCGGCAACGTGAACCTGGAGGAGATGCTGAACGACTTCTGGTCGCGTCTTCTGGAGAGGGTGTTCCAGCTGCTCAACTCCCAGTACACCTTCGGCGACGACTACCTGGAGTGCATCAGCAAGTACGCCGACCAGCTGAAGCCCTTTGGAGACGCACCACACAAGCTGAAGGCCCAGGTGACGCGCGCTTTTGTCGCTGCGCGTACCTTCGTCCAGGGTCTCATGGTGGGCCGCGAGGTGGCCAATCGGGTGTCCAAGGTGAGTCTGAGTTCAGGTCCCCTCATCTCCCTCTGTCCGTCTAGACACCCTGGCTGGCCGGCTGTCTGTTCGCAGTTCTCTCTGTCTGAGTCTTTGTCTCTTTGCCTGTCTCCATGTCTGTCTGTCTGTCTGTCTGTCTGTCTTTTTGAGACTTTGTCTCTCCATTTCTCTGCCTTTCTCCATGTCTCTGTATGTGTCTTTCTGTCATAGATTTGATTCTCAGGCAGCTCACGCACACACACACCCACACACACACACATGCACGCATGCACGCACGCACACACACACACACACACACACACACACACACACACACACTGTCATACTGATATATGTCATACATTCCAGCGTTCCTCCGGATGACAGCACCTGCTAAATGTTGAAAATGTGGTTTCAGTGGTGAACACGTCCCTACAGCAGACTGGTAGATGTCGGAGTTAATCCAGACAAGCGATACCCAGCATGCTCTACTGCAGAACTGCCGTGCGTGCGCTGAAACCAGCCGGGGTTCACGGTGTCGACTTTGATCTGAAATCGCGGCTTTAATATTTTCAGCGTTTGTTATTGAAACGCATCTATCACACAATCACATGAACCGCCTGAAACCGAGTACGCGAGTTCGGCTCTCTGCCGGTGTCCGTCCGGTCCAGGCCAGTTTGCGCCGGCATCGGCCGGTGACGGGCGGCGGTCCCTTTAATGTGACGGCCCGTGTCACGCCGCTCCCGGCCGGGCGGAGCAGAGAAGATGAAAGGAGAAGCGAACTCGTGCCAGGCTGCTCTCAACCCCCCAGTGCGCCATCCTCTCCGTAGGCATGGGGCTTGCTGGGAAAATGAAATGCGGAGATCAGTGGTTATTTCCAGTTTGTTATAGTGGCGGATTTAACAAAAAATAGCCCGGCACAAAAAACAAAACTAGACAGCCAACCCCCAACCCCACCTTCTCTCCGGAACAGCCGTATGACACGTGGGTAAGGAATTCGATTTTACACATTTTTTCCCCCCTTGAGATCTTGACATTGCAGCGTAAAGGCTTGTCTGTCAAAACAGAAAAACAATTAGCCTCATGTCACAGTGAACGTTTCTCCGCCCCGCCCTCTAGGCCAGGCCTGCTGCTGGGTGTAGCCACAGAGGCCACGCCCACCCCCCAGTTCATCACATGGCCCTGATGTGAGCTCTGGATGAGGAGTTTTGTGTTACGGCACCGCCTCGTCTCCCGGGAGCCTGAGCGAGGAGATGAGCTGTGGGTGGGGCAGGACTCACCCGATCAGACGTGACCTTTGTCCCGCGGCGATCGTTCGCGGCGGAGGGCAGAAGTAGAGGGCCTCCTCATCAAAGAAAGCAGACTACAGTCGCGCTTGGCCACAGCCGCTGCTAAGCTATTAGCAGGTGTCTTTGAGGGAGGCTAATTACTCAGAATCTCCTCGTGGAGATGGGGACGCCCGCCTTAGTTCTGGTCGTCGGCCTGACAACAGAAAGTGCTGGAGTAGTAGATTTTTCCGTGGCATCACAGAACATGGGTTTAGAAAACTGGACGAGGGAGTGTGGATCACCTACAGGTTACGTGACTGTGTGTTCACACACCTACAGGCTGCGTGACTGTGTGTTCACACACCTACAGGCTACGTGACTGTGTTCACACACCTACAGGCTGCGTGACTGTGTGTTCACACACCTACAGGTTACGTGACTGTGTGTTCACACACCTACAGGCTACGTGACTGTGTTCACACACCTACAGGCTACGTGACTGTGTTCACACACCTACAGGCTACGTGACTGTGTGTTCAGACACCTACAGGCTACGTGACTGTGTTCGCACACCTACAGGCTACGTGACTGTGTGTTCACACACCTACAGGCTACGTGACTGTGTGTTCAGACACCTACAGGCTACGTGACTGTGTTCACACACCTACAGGCTACGTGACTGTGTGTTCACACACCTACAGGCTACGTGACTGTGTGTTCAGACACCTACAGGCTACGTGACTGTGTGTTCACACACCTACAGGCTACGTGACTGTGTGTTCACACACCTACAGGCTACGTGACTGTGTGTTCACACACCTACAGGTTACGTGACTGTGTGTTCACACACCTACAGGTTACGTGACTGTGTGTTCACACACCTACAGGCTACGTGACTGTGTGTTCACACACCTACAGGCTGCGTGACTGTGTGTTCACACACCTACAGGCTACGTGACTGTGTGTTCACACACCTACAGGCTACGTGACTGTGTGTTCACACACCTACAGGCTACGTGACTGTGTGTTCACACACCTACAGGTTACGTGACTGTGTGTTCACACACCTACAGGTTACGTGACTGTGTGTTCACACACCTACAGGCTACGTGACTGTGTTCACACACCTACAGGCTACGTGACTGTGTTCACACACGTACAGGCTACGTGACTGTGTGTTCACACACGTACAGGCTGCGTGACTGTGTGTTCACACACCTACAGGTTACGTGACTGTGTGTTCACACACCTACAGGCTGCGTGACTGTGTTCACACACCTACAGGCTACGTGACTGTGTGTTCAGACACGTACAGGCTACGTGACTGTGTGTTCAGACACCTACAGGCTGCGTGACTGTGTGTTCACACACCTATAGGCTACGTGACTGTGTGTTCACACACCTACAGGCTGCGTGACTGTGTTCACACACCTACAGGCTACGTGACTGTGTGTTCAGACACGTACAGGCTACGTGACTGTGTGTTCACACACCTACAGGCTATGTGACTGTGTGTTCACACACCTACAGGCTACGTGACTGTGTTCACACACCTACAGGCTACGTGACTGTGTGTTCAGACACCTACAGGCTACGTGACTGTGTTCGCACACCTACAGGCTACGTGACTGTGTGTTCACACACCTACAGGCTACGTGACTGTGTGTTCAGACACCTACAGGCTACGTGACTGTGTTCACACACCTACAGGCTACGTGACTGTGTGTTCAGACACCTACAGGCTACGTGACTGTGTGTTCACACACCTACAGGCTACGTGACTGTGTGTTCACACACCTACAGGCTACATGACTGTGTGTTCACACACCTACAGGCTACGTGACTGTGTGTTCACACACCTACAGGTTACGTGACTGTGTGTTCACACACCTACAGGTTACGTGACTGTGTGTTCACACACCTACAGGCTACGTGACTGTGTTCACACACCTACAGGCTACGTGACTGTGTTCACACGTACAGGCTACGTGACTGTGTGTTCACACACGTACAGGCTGCGTGACTGTGTGTTCACACACCTACAGGTTACGTGACTGTGTGTTCACACACCTACAGGCTGCGTGACTGTGTTCACACACCTACAGGCTACGTGACTGTGTGTTCAGACACGTACAGGCTACGTGACTGTGTGTTCACACACCTACAGGCTATGTGACTGTGTGTTCACACACCTACAGGCTACGTGACTGTGTGTTCACACACCTACAGGCTGCGTGTTTGCGTGTTCACACACCTCCAGACATCTGACCTCTTCCTGAGTGAAAAATCAACACTTTGTGTTTTATTTTATTCGTCATAACATGCTAGTTTCCCTACGGAGTTATCGTACAGTGTAAGTGTGTATTAATCCCACGTTAATCCCGTGTTAGTAAAACCCAGAGGTTACTCTGACCATCTTTACCATATGTTCACTGTGGACCTGGACTTCGTAAGTGTGGGTGAGTGGGGAGTTTGTGATAATGTGGAGTTTGTCTGATAATGGCCCAGTTTGCAGATGCACACAGTTGCCGTTTCCACTCCTAGGTGACAAAGCAGCAGAGTGTGTGTGTGTGTGTGTGTGTTTTGTGTCTATGGCTCTGTTTGTGTGTGTGTGTGTGTGTGTGTGTGTGTGTGTGAGTGTGTTTTGTTTCTTTGTGTGTGTGTGTGTGTGTTTGTATGTGTGTGTTTGTTTTGATTCTGTGTGTGGTGTGTGTGTGTGTGTGTGTGTGTGTGTGTGTGTGTGTGTGTGGCTCTGTTTGTGTGTGTGTGTGTGTGTGTGTGTGTGGCTCTGTTTGTGTGTGTGGTGTGTGTGTGTGTGTGTGTGTGTGTGGCTCTGTTTGTGTGTGTGTGTGTGTGTGTGTGTGTGTGTGTGTGAGTGTGCTTTGTTTCTTTGTGCATGTGCGTGTGTGTGTGTGTGTGTGTTTTATGTCTGTGGCTCTGTTTGTGTGTGTGTGTGTGAGTGTGTTTTGTTTCTTTGTGTGTGTGTGTTTGTTTTGATTCTGTGTGTGTGTGTGTGTGTGTGTGGGACCAGCTCATATAAGACTAATTACACTCCCATCGCTCCAGTTGGTGGGGTCATATGAATTAGTATAATCTATTCCGTTGCCAAAGCCATCAGAATGTGTTTGGGCTTCATACGGTTATCCATAATATAACCCTAACTCTAACTCTAACTCTAACCCTAACTCTAACTCTAACTCTAACTCTAACTCTAACTCTAACTCTAACCCTAACTCTAACTCTAACTCTAACTCTAACCCTAACTCTAACTCTAACCCTAACCCTAACCCTAACCCTAACTCTAACTCTAACCCTAACCCTAACTCTAACCCTAACTAACTCTAACTCTAACCCTAACCCTAACCCTAACCCTAACTCTAACTCTAACTCTAACCCTAACCCTAACTCTAACTCTAACCCTAACTAACTCTAACTCTAACCCTAACCCTAACCCTAACCCTAACTCTAACTCTAACTCTAACCCTAACCCTAACCCTAACTCTAACTCTAACTCTAACCTTAACTCTAACGCTAACCCTAACCCTAACTCTAACTCTAACTCTAACCCTAATCCATCCTGCCTGTACGGGTTCATCATTTTGTCTTTTCATTCCAAGTCACATGATGATGAATATAAAATAATTTGAGGTAAAATTACTGTGTGGAAGGACCAGAGGGGCAATTTTCATGGTGAGGGGCAACCGGAGTGTGACGGGTGGCCATCCGCTGCCCTAACCCTCCTTGATCCGGAGAGAATGGATCACATGACTACGGCGGGACTACCTGTTATTCCCAGGGATTTATCCTGCTATGTTTCTAAAGGACTACAAGGGAAAACTTGGGAAGATTGGGGAATTCTTGTTCTGTGATGCAGCAGGTGTGTCACGTAAAGATCGGCCAGACCGATGGCTGGGGAACGCTGGGATAGGTGTGGTTTAACTCAGTTGGGGAACGCTGGGATAGGTGGGGTTTAATTCTGCTGGGGAATGCTGGGATAGGCGGGGTTTAACTCGGCTGGGGTTAGCCTTACACTTCTATAATCTTAGAAGACCAGTCCCTATGTTGTGTTGGAGCTCTGCCCAGCTGACCCTCTAAGCCCCTCCCCCCAGGCAGGCACAGAGACGTCTGAAAGGGCAGCCAAACTAACCCCGCGGACCATGATTGGAGAAAGAGCCGAGTTCTCTTTCAGTGACCAGCTGGGAGTTTCTCCGTGCCTCCATTAGCCAGAGAGTGGGTGCTGAAAAAGACTCGGTTTCCCTGTTTAGCAGCAGGTCCATGGATCTGGACATCTGTCCCGAGCCTAGAAGATGCGCGCCCGACGGCCAGCCCCTGTCTGAAACCTCAGAGTGTTTGGGAGATTGAATTACCCGGCGCTGGGCTGAGAGGAGGCGCAGAGAGGAGGTGTCTGACGTGCTGGCCGGCTCATTATCACAGGGGGGTCGGGGGCTGTCTGCCAGCCCGGGGAGGGGCCCGTCTGTTTTTACCTGGAGCCTCGGAGCTGCTGTCATCACTCTCGCTAAGTTACAGTTGACCCTTTGCATTATGGGGCTTGGGGGAGGACACTTGGGTTCACAGCAGGGCTTTGATCTGGGGGCTCACTGTGAGTGTCAGGTTAGTGCCATACGACCCACACACACACACACACACACACACACAACGATGCAGCACAGCATAGCCAGGAGACAGAGGACTAACCTTGGGTTGCTTTAAGTGTGTGTGTGGGCGGGGTTAGGGTTAGGTGTGTATACACCAGTACAGTGTGGCCTGCCAAGAACCAAACAGATAATCATTTAGTATGATGCAGTCAAGACAACTTGGACTGCCATAATGGGAACTGGCTTGACTAGGACTGGTTAACTGGGACTGGATTAAATGGGAGTGGCATGACTGGAACTGGCTTGACTGGGACTGGTTTAACTTGGACAGGCTTGACTGGGACTGACATAACTGGGATTGACATAACTGGGACTGGTTTAACTGGGACTGTTTTAAGTGGGACTGACATAACTGAGATTGGGTAAACTGGGACTGGTTTGGTTGGACCTGGCTTGGAGCAATACATTTGATGACATGAAGGCTAACCATTAATGACATTTTTTTTCATATTGTTAAAGAATTCTTGAAAATACAAATGAGGACAAAACCCACATTATTTTCACTTCTGTCAGTGACGTCCTTCCCACATAGGTAATTAATATGGTAATGATATGTAAATTAATGCTATAAGTTATTAATATAATAATGATATATAAATTAATGCTATATGTTATTAATATAATAATAATGATATATAAATTCATGTTATATGTTATTTATATAATAGTGATATATAAATTAATGCTATATGTTATTAATATTATAATAATGACATATAAATTAATGCTATATGTTTTTAATATAATAATGATATATAAATTAATGCCATATGGTATTAATATAATAATAATGACATATAAATTAGTGCTATTTATTATCAATATAATAATAGTGATATATAAATTAATGCTATATGTTATTAATTATAATAATTATATATAAATTAATGCTATCTATATCTATCTATCTATCTATCTATCTATCTATCTATCTATCTATCTATCTATCTATATATATATATATATATATATATATATATATATATATATATATATATATATGTGTGTGTGTGTGTGTGTGTGTGTGTGTTATTAAGCTATATGTTATTAAGCTAATAATAATTCTATATATACATTTATGCTATATATTACTAATATAATAATAATTATTTATAACTTAATGCTATGTTATTCTATTCCTGTGCTTTTTGTCTTATTGGTCTAATGTGTGTGTGTGTGTTTCTGTCTTTGTGTGTTGCGGTTTGTTACGGTGTGTGGTAACACACACACTCCAGCACTATAGGGTATATCCATGCTCTTTTTAGTGTGTTACAGTGTGTTATGGTGTGTATATCGATTCTTAGTATGTCATGGTGTGTTACAGTGTGTATATCGGTTCTTAGTGTGTTACAGTGTGTTACAGTGTGTATAATGGTTCTTAGTGTGTTACGGTATGTATATCGGTTCTTAGTGTGTTACGGTGTGTTACAGTGTGTGTATCGGTGCTGTTCTTAGTGTGTTACGGTGTGTGTATTGGTGCTGTTCTTAGTGTGTTACGGTGTGTTATGGTGTGTGTATTGGTGCTGTTCTTAGTGTGTTACGGTGTGTTACGGTGTGTGTATTGGTGCTGTTCTTAGTGTGTTACGGTGTGTTATGGTGTGTGTATTGGTGCTGTTCTTAGTGTGTTACGGTGTGTGTATTGGTGCTGTTCTTAGTGTGTTACGGTGTGTTATGGTGTGTGTATTGGTGCTGTTCTTAGTGTGTTACAGTGTGTTACAGTGTGTGTATTGGTGCTGTTCTTAGTGTGTTACGGTGTGTTATGGTGTGTGTATTGGTGCTGTTCTTAGTGTGTTACGGTGTGTTACGGTGTGTGTATTGGTGCTGTTCTTAGTGTGTTACGGTGTGTGTATTGGTGCTGTTCTTAGTGTGTTACGGTGTGTGTATTGGTGCTCTCCTGTCCGTATTATTTCTGCTCATCAGTCCGACGCTACTACCATATGCGGCTGTGGTTGTCATGACGACCCCGTCTGGCCAGCCCAAAGCTTTGTTTGACGTCTGTGTTCCCGGACCTTTTTCCGGGTGGTGCCTTTGAAGTCTCCTGCTGTCCTGCAGGTCAGGTCAGGGCTTTGTTGGGCTTTACTCCATGCTGCGAGGTGGAGACAGGGACCCTGGGCTCCCATGGTCACACCCAGACCCCTGACCTGGAGAAACTGCCGGCTTTTTCAGCTCAGCACGTTGGCGGGAGGTTTTCAACTTCACGCCCAGGCTCAGAAAAGCCATAGATGCAGGTGAGGTGTCAGGATATTCAGTATATGTCAGGAATATTCCGTATATGTCAGGATATTTAGTATATTTCAGGAATATTCAGTATTTGTCAGGATATTCAGTATATGTGATGAATAGTCAGTATATGGCAGGATATTCAGTATATTTCAGGAATATTCAGTATATGACAGGATATTCAGTATATGTCAGGATATTCAGTATGTTTCAGGAATATTCAGTATATGTCAGGATATTCAGTATATTTCAGGAATATTCAGTATAATTCAGGATACAGATGCAAGTGAGAAGGAAAATTTGCCTAGAGCAAATACGAAGAACTGGAACCCCCGTAAAAACAATACAGGGAATATCTACAGGGAACAATGTTACCATGTTTGTGTAGTTTTATTGTGTTTAATGTGTTTCATGTGTCTGATTTATTCTGATGACCTGCTGTATGATTCCATGGAAACATTCCATTTGGACTCGGTATGGCTGGATTTGCTTCTAAAGAGCAAAACTGTGTAGAACTTATTTCTTAAATGTTAAATGTTTTACAAATACTGCTTTGTACAGTGCCTCTGCATAGTTGGCCATGGGTCAATGGCAACCACGGCAGCCACATCACCCATGGCAACCACGTCACCCACGGCAACCATTGCAGTTCCACTATAGCCGAGGGGAGCTCACATCTGGTGTCAGGCATGATGAGGTCATAATACAGCTTTAATGTTCAATCGGGTACAACAAGGGCCTTTGTGTGTGTGTGTGTGTGTGTGTGTGTGTGTGTGTGTGTGTGGCAGCAGGTCTAGGGATGGCGTGTGTGTGTGTGGCGGCGGCCACCTCTGTCTAGGGGCTCCACAGCTGTCTAGGGGCTCCACAGCTGTCTAGGGGCTCCACAGCTGTCTAGGGACTCCACAGCTGTCTAGGGGCTCCACAGTGACTGTGACACTTATGTAGGATGTTGGATATCCTCCACGAGTCTTAATATATCCACCTCAGACAGTTTCAGCACAAGCTGCCCACAGTGTCTGTGTCTTTATTTAGTTATTTTGGGGGGGGTGTGGGTAGGTAGCTGGGAGGGGTGTTTTTATCGGGGCTAGGTAGCTGGGAGGGGTGTTTTTATCGGGGGTATGTAGCTGGGAGGGGTGTTTTTGTGGGTGGGTAGGTAGGAGAGGATCCATATCCAGTCCAGGTAGACTCTCCACCAGTGTTCCCCAGGGCTCAGTATTACGACACGCCGGTCTCCAGACGTTTCTCAGCATGCGTGACTGACATTGCATCATGGATGTCATGAATGTCGTGGATGTCATGAATGTCATGGATGACAGCCCACTACTTGAAGCTCAACCCTAGTAAAACTGAGCTTCTGTTCATCCCAGGTACTCCCAACCCTTACCATGACCTCACTGTTTCCTTTGAGAACTCCCTGGTATTACCATCTGAAGCTGCCCGTAGTCTGGGCAGAACTTTGGACAACCAATTGTTTCAAATCTAACCTGGTCTTGCAGGTTTCTCCTTTGTAAAATACGAAGCATTCAGCCCTTTCTCTGTGATGAAACAACGCTGATCTCTGTGATGAAACACCTCTGTTCTCTGTGCATCTGCAGTTTCTGCACGCCTCTCCAAATACTGTTACCAACACAACCAGAGTGTTGTCTTTGTGAAGGTGTCCTTGAAGCACAGAACAGCTGAGCTCAGGACAGCAGGATGTCTGACCACTGCAAAATGTGTGTGTGTGTGTGTGTGTGTGTGTGTGTGTGTGTGTGCATGTGCGTGTGCACACCTACACAGCCCCCAGACACACACACACACACACACACAAACACACACACCCACACAGACACACACACACACACACACACACACACAACATGGGCAACATGGAAGCGAGGTGCTCCAAGAAGCCGGCGTTATTTTGTGGTGTCTCCTTTGTTGGAGTTGGGCTTCTACGATACATTGCTTACTGGTTATTCCGATAAATGATCCTTGTCTGACCCGACCCAGTCCTGACCCGACCCTCATCTGACCCGACCCGGTTCTTCTACAGGAAAACGACTCATGAAGGAAATACGTAGCACATTCATGGTGGATAGTCCATCATATTCTCCAGTCTTCATGTCATGTGATCTGACAATAAAACATCTGTGGGTGTGGCTTCCTGAGGTGCCCCTCCCACCCCTCAGCCTATTGGTCAGTCAGAGTGACCGCATTTAAATGTGGTGACATCATAACAGGAGCAGTAGCTCAACACTACAGACAGGACCCTCGGGTCTGTGATGGTTGAAATCACCAGCACTTTCAAATTTACACCTTTGTCCTAGAAAATCACACTGCACCAGAGCAGTGTGTTTGTGTTTATGTGTGTGTGTGTGTGTGTATGTGTGTGTGTCTGTCTGTGTGTGTGCCTGGTCATATTTGGTACTCGGTGTAGAATCGTGCATTTCTAGTGGTAATGGCAACCTTGTAGTGTAGTTTATTATTACATTGCAATAACTGGATGTAATTAGCTGTT
>NC_137514.1:21255000-21262500 GCF_041902795.1 Electrophorus electricus | reverse complement strand
CAGCGACCAACACAGACACAGTCAGACAACCACACAGCGACTAACACAGTCAGACACAGCTCAGACAATCACACAGCGACAGACACAGTCAGACACAGCTCAGACAACCACACAGCGACTAACACAGTCATACACAGCTCAGACAACCACACAGCGACCAACACAGACACAGCTCAGACAATCACACAGCGACTAACTCAGACACAGCTCAGACAACCACACAGCGACCAACACAGTCAGACACAGCTCAGACAATCACACAGCGACAGACACAGTCAGACACAGCTCAGACAACCACACAGCAACTGACACAGTCAGACACAGCTCAGACAATCACACAGCGGCTGACACAGTCAGACACAGCTCAGACAACCACACAGCGACTAACACAGTCAGACACAGCTCAGACAACCACACAGCGACCAACACAGACACAGCTCAGACAACCACACAGCGACTAACACAGTCAGACACAGCTCAGACAACCACACAGCGGCTGACACAGTCAGACACAGCTCAGACAACCACACAGCGACCAACACAGTCAGACACAGCTCAGACAATCACACAGCGACTAACACAGTCAGACACAGCTCAGACAATCACACAGCAACAGACACAGTCAGACACAGCTCAGACAACCACACAGCGACAGACACAGTCAGACACAGCTCAGACAACCACACAGCGACAGACACAGTCAGATACAGCTCAGACAACCACACAGCGACCAACACAGACACAGCTCAGACAATCACACAGCGACTAACACAGACACAGCTCAGACAACCACACAGCGACCAACACATTCAGACACAGCTCAGACAACCACACAGCGGCTGACACAGTCAGACACAGCTCAGACAATCACACAGCGACTAACACAGTCAGACACAGCTCAGACAACCACACAGCGACCAACACATTCAGACACAGCTCAGACAATCACACAGCGACAGACACAGTCAGACACAGCTCAGACAACCACACAGCAACTGACACAGTCAGACACAGCTCAGACAACCACACAGCGACTGACACAGTCAGACACAGCTCAGACAACCACACAGCGACAGACACAGTCAGACACAGCTCAGACAACCACACACAGTCAGACACAGTCAGACACAGGTGCGGAGTGCTACTCCTGACCACTCTCCCCTCTCCCCCAACAGGTGAACATCTCCCCGGCCTGCAGCAAAGCCCTGACCAGGCTGATGTACTGCCCGTACTGCGCAGGACTCCCGGAACTGCGGCCGTGTGGGAACTACTGCAGGAACGTCCTGAAGGGCTGCCTGGCCAACCAGGCCGACCTGGACCCTGAGTGGAACCTCTTCATCGGTAGGAACCTCCGCATCCCCCCACCCGCCGTGCATGCTGGGTAAGGTTCGCCACGGGATGTCCTGTTGTGAACGTCCACAGTCGTGGGGGCAAAGTTGTGCAAGTGACGGTTTGGTCCTTCCGGACCCCCAGACAGGCTCGATGAACCAATGGTCAACAGAAAGTCAATAATGCCATCGTCTGTTCGCTGGTTTTGTAAACGTGCGAATTATTGGAAACACGGGCAGAGTGGGAACAAACTGGAATGTGGATTGCATGCAGGAGTCATACGAACCCTTACCGGGATCGCTGTGGTAGTGAGGCATCTGCTGGCTCTGCTGAGGAGTTGGAGGTTCCTCTCCTCCAGCTCTGGTGAGGGGTGTGAGGGATCGTTTTCCCTGCTGTGAGGCTGGTTGCCTTTGTTCCGTTCAAGGTGTTGACATTTCAGATTTCATCTTCCAGGCTATAGATTTTCAATCAGTCTATCTCTCTGACACAAAGGGCCATCCACCACACCTGTGGACTGTGGGCTCATGCTCGCTGGACAAAATCCCCTTTTGTGTGGCATATTTATGCTGCGCTGTGTGTGTGTGTGTGTGTGTGTGTGTGTGTGTGTGTGTGAGTCGTCTGTGAGGTGTCGGGAGACTGCCTTCTCTCTGCAGGGATGAGTGTGGCATTTAGCCACGGCATGTTGATAAGACACCGAGACCAGCATCGATCGCCATCTCACTCCATCTCCACATCTCTCGCCTGCGTCTCTCGCGTTCCTGATCACAGAAGAGGGGATGCGGCCTCTGCGGTCCGTCTCCCCGAGCGCGGGGACGGAGGGAATCTTCTAGCCCCTGTCCTTCTGTCAGTCATCCCGGCGTTTCTCACGCCGGAGCTCACAGCCTGACCATGTGTGCGTGTGGCTTGGCTTACTTCTGTTCCAGTGACTCAGTGAGAGTCAGTGACAGCTGATGTAGCACCGAGACTAACTGTCCCTGTCTGCTGTCCCGCTAGCCGGAGACTCCCGAGTTGTCCTGCACCTCCGAGGAGTTCCACAAGGCTCTCAGCTCGGCCCCTTCACTTTGGGACATTGTGGTGAAACCAACTTCAAAGACGCACATGGGCTGTCCCCAGGGGTAGACATTGGTGGACATGTCTTAATGCACGTTGCCCGTGGCAACATCATTTCATATTCTGGCCACTAAATGTCTAAAGCCTCTGGCCACTTGATTTCTTTATATATTTTTTGTTTTGTCTTTTTTTTTCAATTTTAACAAATCATCAGACCATCTTCATTTCGACACATTCACAAATATACATTAATAACGAAACAAATCCTGCACACTACCGATAACCTGTAAACTGGAAACAAACAGACCAAATTCACCGACTAACATTAACGTTCACATCACGTGAAGTTAGCTAAGCAATGCCTTGGGCAACTATCACGTGCCTGTGTAGCCTGCCATGGCAGCTGGTTTATGGTTTCAAAAAACTTCAGAAATGCAAAGGGTCCAGGTTGGAGCAGAGTGAGAACTTTGTGCGATTTGGAGAAGGATGTGATGTTCCGTGATGTTATGTCCTCCGTATCCATGACAGCCACGTTCTCAACCAGGCCGAACGAATTCAGGAAATACAGTGTTCAGAAACGCATCTGTACCCTTCCTCGCAAGCCGTTAGAACGATAAAATCAATTAATGACCTTCCGCGCTCGGCCGTCTGACAGTTTTGACACCAGCGACACTCTCTAAATAAATACTGCCTTTTTGAGCATTACAGTACATGGCAGTTGTTTGGTACTGAGATATGTTTGGTAATTGGGAATGCAGCATGTTTACTCAATAGTGTTATTAGACACATCTACATCTGGTAGCGGGTTGGACCTCCTTTGTCCTGCAGAACCTCAGACATTTGTCGTGGTGTAGATACCACTGGGTGTTTATATCTTCCTGCTGGAGTCTTGGCCCATGCAGACAAGGAAGCGCCTTACAGTTGCTGGGAATTCTTTGAGGTACTGATGTGCTCTGAACAGCCTGTCCTACCTCGTCTCAGAGATGTCATACGGGATTTAGATCTGGAGACCGTGAAGGCCAGAGAAGCAAAAACCTCACTGTCGTGTTCCTGGAACCAGTCCCTGACCATACGACCCCTGCGTCATGGTACCTTGTCTTGCTGAAAGTGCCCTCTCTGCCTCAGGGTAAACCGCTTCCATGAAGGGACGAACTAAACGTCCATCCACAGGTATCAGAGGACCCAGGGTGGGCCAGGAACATGCTCCTTACACCATCACGCCACCTCCCCTTACAGGAGGGTCACAACGATTCATGCTGCTTGTGCCAAATTCTGGCATGGTCAGTGTAACAGAACTCTGGGCTCTGGATTCAGAATGCACCATTGTGATTATCACCCTTAACAACTGTTACCCAGTGCCCCTTCAGGACCAAGAGCAGAGGGTCAGGAGATGTTGACCAGAACACAGGAGACCCAGCAGAGGGTCAGGAGATGTTGACCAGAACACAGGAGACCCAGTAGAGGGTCAGGAGATGTTGACCAGAACATGGGAGACCCAGCAGAGTGTCAGGAGATGTTGACCATAACACAGGAGACCCAGCAGAACGTCAGGAGATTTGACCAGAACACTTTTACATTGATTCTTTTTTTAACAATTCCAGTTCACCACCCGCTCTGTCACTTTAGGGAGGCATTGTTTGACGTGGGCCTCAGAGATAAGGACCAGAGGCGGAGCTGGGGGGGGGGGGGGGGGGTCTGGCCTGGATCAGAGGAGAGAGAGAGAGAGAGAGAGAGAGAGAGAGAGAGAGAGAGAGAGAGAGAGAGAAATGGGTGAGACATCAACAGCATTTTTGATTTTAAAAAGGTTTTTATACATCAAAACAATAAACAGGTTAAGAATTTATAAAAGGAACAGAAAACCTATTAATAATGAACAAAATCATTATAATAGAAATAATATTAACAATAATAGTATTTTATAATATTAAAAATAAAAATAGTATTAACAATAATAGTATCAATAGTAATAGTATTAATAATTATAATATTAACAAGTATTATTATTATTATTATTATTATTCTTATTAATAATAATAATATTAACAGTAGTGACAGTAATTGCTAGTTTTGTTTCATCATTTACACACAAATGTCATTTACACTTTATTTTTTAAGTGAATTTTTAAAAAAATAAATGGAACCTTTTTGTTTCATCCACAAAACAGACAATGCAAGAGAGAAAACGGTACCAGGCAAGCCACACACTCACACACACACACACACACACACACACACTCACACACACACTCACACACACACACTTCGATCGTCCATCGGGCAATGGGCTTATTCTTAGTGGCTGATGAATATCAGAGATGTCACCTCTGCTCGGGGTCGAGCCGGGTTATCGTTGCAGACCCCTTCTGTACTGGTTTCTCTTTCTCGGGTTCCGGTGACATCCGGAGCCTTTAGCAGCCCACTGACAAATGACAGACCGGACGATAGCCTGGACCAGCCGGACAGCAGCCTCGTCTCCCTCACCGAGCTTTGCTAAACGCCTTTTTCTTCCTTTTGTTCCTGCAGAATTCGGAATTGCGGGAAGCGTAATTGAAAGGGGAGTACGGTACGACCGGGATCGTTGCACCTCTTAGCGGGGTCCGAACGGCTATTAATGAGGGAACAGCGTGTAAGCGGGACGTCGGATGTGCTCTGTCTGCTGAACCGCCGTGAGGCACACACCGCCGGAGAACTCGGCCGGAAATTTGGAATGCTGCAAGTGGAAAACTGACCGTCTCGCTTTTTTTATGTACCCAGTGTCCGGATGTACAGTAATAGTTACGGCAACTTCCATCGATGAACCATCCAATCAGAACACCAGCTCGGGACGTAGCTACTGTCTCGTCGCAGGGGTGGAGGGTTGCACAAAGAGGACAGAAGCTATTTTGGTTCCTGGCTGAGCAAAGTCAGACATCATTGATCCTGCCTTTCTGCTCCTGACAGGAATAAATTACCTACCTGTCACTGTTGCTATTGGTAACGATAACAACAATCACAAGGTGTTTTCTCCATTTCTGTTTTTATTAGAACCAAAAGATTTTTTTTATCCAGTTCAACAGTCGCTTGTCAAAAACACACAAAAGCAAAAAAAACACCAGCAGACCCATCTGTTGAACAAAATTGGCGTGATATCACAGCATTATGATATCACAGCATTATGATATCACAGCATTATATCATAGTATTATCTATCTATGATGATAGAAAAGATCAGCCAGCGTTTAAAGGCACATGCCGTGTGGACAGTGTTTCCGCCGTGAGGGTGAGGTTCACTGGTGTTCCGATGTTAGCAGGGTTACGCCCAGACACGTGACCAGGCTGCCAGCCTCACACGGAAGGCGGCGTTCATGATACTCACCGTGCTCACGATACACATGACACTCACGTGTGTCCAGTGTGATGGCCTGGGTTCTGTCCTGCTGCTTATACCAGTGCTTACAGCGACTCCAGACCCCAGGGTGACACCGGCTCAGAGCAGGAGGGTGTGCTGACATGACATTGAACAGGTGGTCCCATGCACATGCCCCATCAGCGGGACGAGAAGGGCTGGCTTCTTTGGGAGGGGGGACATTTCTGTGTTCATCAAAGGTGAAACTCTCTGCGCCGAAAGTCCTTAGAAGTTTGTCAACGCGACTTTTAATGAAGCTCACACTTGCTCCCCGGCTATACTGGGAGACAGCGGAAATCAGAGGTGGCACTGTGTTATTCTGTGTGTTATTCTGGTTTGTGTGGTGGTGTTGGGGAGATTGTGTTGTATTGGGGAGATTGTGTGGGATTGCGGAGATTATGTGGTGCTGTGGAGATTGTGGTGATTGTGTGGTATTGTGGAGATTGTGTGGTGTTGTGGAGATTGTATGGTACTGTGGAGATTGTGTGGTATTGTGGAGATTGTGGTGATTGTGTGGTGTTGTGGAGATTGTCTGGTTTTCTGGAGATTGTGTGGTATTGTGGAGATTGTGTGGTACTGTGGAGATTGTGTGGTGTTGTGGAGATTGTCTGGTTTTCTGGAGATTGTGTGGTACTGTGGAGATTGTGTGGTATTGTGGAGATTGTCTGGTTTTCTGGAGATTGTGTGGTATTGTGGAGATTGTGTGGTACTGTGGAGATTGTGTGGTTTTGTGGAGATTGTGGAGATTGTCTGGTATTGTAGAGATTGTGTGATATTGTGGAGATTGTGTGATGTTGTGGCGATTATGTGGTATTGTGGAACAGCTTCTCAGAGCATCATGGGTGTGAAATGCCTCCAACAGCACAATAGTGCACCAAAGCATTTTAGCACGTGCACTCACACATATTTAACACGTGCTCTCACGTGCATATTTAACACGTGCTCACACTCATATTTAACACCTGCACCCAAACATGCATTTATCACGTGTGTCCAAATGAATTTTTATGTATATGTTGGCTGTCAGCAACAGGATGATCGACAGTTCCCCCGTGTTCTTCCATATCCAGATCAAGGCTCAGACATTCCCAGTATTCCCAGCTGTCCTGAACACTGTCCTCAATGTTCATATGGGAATTACAGATCCCTGTGAGCTGTGGTGTAATCGGGGTCAGACCAAGAGTCCAGGAGCTGTTTGTCCTAACGGGCCTGTGTGATTGTGCAGTGCGTGTGCAAGGAAGCGTGCGAAGGGATTCACACGCTCGAACTAAGGAGTGACGCCAGAGCACCAATCACACGCTCGCTCAGATGGCACGCTGCCCACACCCACACCACGCCCACTGCGTCTTTCTTATTTTTATTGTTTTATTACATTGAGCACGCCTCTGTAAGTAATTGGACAGCATTGCTCGGGTTTTTGATTTTCCCGTCTCCGAACTCTGCACTTGGAATTTGAAATTTCACGATGGCTCTGAAATTCTAACGTCTGCTCGGCTGATTTGCGCCTGTATTAAGGGAACCACCGAGGTCTCACATCCGCTCGTCCGTTTCCGGGGCCGGCGTGTTAGCGGTTTGTCGGCCAGAGGCAGGACTGCACGGGACTGCGCGGGATTATCCATGTCTGTTCTGGTTAATCCCATTTACATTTGCATGTCTGACAGATGCTTTTATCCAGAGCGACTTTTACAATTTCAATCTTGTTACATCAGCAGACGAACGTAACGTTAGGAGTCTCG
>NC_137514.1:21240000-21250000 GCF_041902795.1 Electrophorus electricus | reverse complement strand
ACACTCGCACACACACACTCGCACACACACACTCACACACACAAACACACACACACACACACAACACACACAAACACACAACACACACACTCACACACACACACACACACACACACACACACACACGTTTCCTGGTAATGTCTCTTCTGTGCCACCCACCCCCTGTTGACAGCGATGGCTGTTTGACGTGACTTTCCAGTGTCTGCTGACACGGGCCCGCTGGGTTTGCGAGTGTTTCTGTCGTGCTGCGTGAAGGCCCTGATATCCCAACGCTTGGTCTAATGAGTCGAATCAGTGCTCCACTTCTCCACATGATCTCTACAGCGGAAACCTCGTGCTGTTGCTGAGCTGCAGACTTATGCAAAACACCAAATAAATAAATAAACAGGCAGCGATCTGCTCAGGCGTCTGTGGAAGAACAAACAACCTCTGCAGATCTGAGATTACTGGGGAAATGTTTTACCTCCGGTACATGAAAGAGGGAGAGAGTTGGAAATCACAGCTTTGAAATCGGCTTTTGTAATCGGTAGTTAAGGGGCGGCCGTGGGTTAACGGGGGAGATGTTCATCTCTACAGTCTGCTGTGCGACATTTTATTACGTCTACAGGACAAAAACATCATATCACCAACTTCATTTTAAATACATGAATAAATCATTAAAACAGTAAACATGTTGCTAAGATGTAAATGGAGAGGGAGGGTCATTCGGTACCATGACCACCGTGCTCTGGAATTCCATCCAATAATCTATAAAACCTCCACTACCAGCACCAGCACCTGTGTGTGTGTGTGTGTGTGTGTTTGCGTGCGTGTGTGTGTGTGTGTGTCACACTGTCTCCTTCTGCTGTCTGTTTATGAGCTGAGTTATGGTTGAAACGCTGACATTTGAAATCGCTCATGTCCTTGAGTTCGTCCGGCGTTTTCATGGCGTTCCCGTGGTGTTCCCACACTCCGGCACCTGGACACTACATCGGTTCTTATTTGCCCGACACTTTACTGCGCTTCCGTGGTGTCATCGGCAGACCGGAAGGCCACTTCGGGAAATTGAGGACACCGCGGGGAGGAGATAGATGGGTCATCTCCATGACGCCTCACACGTGTGTCTCACACTCCAAACAAACACACACGCGTTTGCCTCACACTCAAAACATACGCTCACACGTGTGCCTCACACTCCAAACAAACATGCACGCGTGTGCCTCACACTTAAAACATACGCTCACACGTGTGTCTCACACTCCAAACAAACACACGCGTTTGCCTCACACTCAAAACATACGCTCACACGTGTGCCTCACACTCCAAACAAACATGCACGCGTGTGCCTCACACTTAAAACATACGCTCACACGTGTGTCTCACACTCCAAACAAACACACGCGTTTGCCTCACACTCAAAACATACGCTCACACGTGTGCCTCACACTCCAAACAAACATGCACGCGTGTGCCTCACACTCCAAACACATGCACGCGTGTGCCTCACACTCCAAACACATGCACAAGCCAATATTGACTGTGCAGGAAGAGTATGAACAGGAAGAGTTTTTTCCTTCCTGGATTGCTTCATTTATTTATTTCTTTAGTCGTGTGTTCATTTTTATCTGTTCCACATGTAACATAAAAGTTGAGTGAGTCGATGTCTTCTGGAGGCGTGAGATTTGTAACCCTGCATATGAGCTTCAGATCTGTTATCTGCAGCGTAAGGAGGGAGTACCTGATAGCTGGAGGGGCGGAGTGAAGCTTCAACGAGTCTCAATAAACAAATAACCAACATACCTGTATTTTTTGGTCTGGATGTGTGAGAATTTCACTCCCTCGCTGGTTTCCTGGAGCTTATTTCTGGTTTTTTTGGTCTTAGTTTTCTTTTCTGTTGGCTGCCGTCTGCATTTCTCTGTTCTGTGTCATTATTAGTGCTCTTGGTATTATTGTTGTTGTTTGGTGTGGACATTTCCGCAGCTGTGCGAGGCGTGCTCACCAGGCTTGTAACAGCTTCAGCTTCCCACGAGTGGCGTCCTACCCAAACAACCATGTAACCGCCCTGTGTCCACACACACACACACACACACACACACACACACAAGATCACTGCTGGATGAGAATGCGCATGTGTGTGTGTGTGTGTGTGTGTGTGTGTGTGTGTGTGTGTGTGTGTAAAAATCTGTGAGCCCTCCCTTTGGAGTTTGGATTTCTGAATTAATTTCAAATGTTGTCTGGTCTTAATCTGAGTCACCAAACTAAACAAACATGATGTGGATAACTAATACCGGATAAACAATAACGCCCTTGTCCTGGTCAAAACAGAACACAGTGTTTAAACACCCCCACTCAGAATGGGAGGAGTGTGTGACCCCTGTAGTCCCCTAACACACACCACCACCAGATATACACGACGTCTCACCTCTGTAGGGAGGAGGGTTAGGGCCCAGTGCCGTGTGTGTGTGTGCGCGTGTGTGTGTGTGTGTGTCTGTTTGTTTGTTTGACTTTACTTTACAGTGGGACGTGTCCTCCCATGGAGAAGGACACATAAACAGAGTTGGGTCATTAGTTTACTGGTTACGTGTTACCTTTGGCAATACTGTTACTATGACCTGTTACACTTACTGCTACCATTACATAATATCATTACTGTTATTCTTACTATTACAATTACCAAATACTGTTACTGTGATCATTAACTAATATTATTACTGTTACTGTGATCATTAACTAATATTATTACTGTTACTATTAACATTAGCTAATATTATTACTGTTACTATTAACATTAACTAATTTTATTTCTGTTACTGTGATCATTAACTAATATTATTACTGTTACTAGTAACAACTAATATTATTACTGTTACTGTGATCATTAACTAATATTATCGCTCTTACTGTGATCATTAACTAATATTATTACTGTTATTGTGATCATTAATTAATATTATCGCTGTTACTGTGATCATTAACTAATATTATTAAGTTACTATTAACATTAACTAATATTATTGCTGTTACTGTGATCATTAACTAATATTATTACTGTTACTGTGATCATTAACTAATATTACAGTTACTAGTAACATTAACTAATATGATTACTGTTACTGTGATCATTAACTAATATTATCACTGTTACTGTAATCATTAACTAATATTATTACTGTTACTGTGATCATTAATTAATATTATCGCTGTTACTGTGATCATTAACTAATATGATTACTGTTACTGTGATCATTAACTAATATTATCGCTGTTACTGTGATCATTAACTAATATTATTACTGTTACTGTGATCATTAATTAATATTATCGCTGTTACTGTGATCATTATCTAATATTATTAAGTTACTATTAACATTAACTAATATTATTACTGTTACTGTGATCATTAACTAATATTATCACTGTTACTGTAATCATTAACTAATATTATTACTGTTACTGTGATCATTAATTAATATTATCGCTGTTACTGTGATCATTAACTAATATTATTAAGTTACTATTAACATTAACTAATATTATTACTGTTATTGTGATCATTAATTAATATTATCGCTGTTACTGTGATCATTAACTAATATTATTAAGTTACTATTAACATTAACTAATATTATTGCTGTTACTGTGATCATTAACTAATATTATTACTGTTACTGTGATCATTAACTAATATTATTACAGTTACTAGTAACATTAACTAATATGATTACTGTTACTGTGATCATTAACTAATATTATTGCTGTTACTGTGATCATTAACTAATATTATTAAGTTACTGTGATCATTAACTAATATTATTACCGCTACTAATAATATTAACTAATATTTATTTCCGTTACTGTGATCTCAGGTAGCAAACACACTGCATTTGTATAAAACCTCGTTACCTGATCACAGGTTGTCTTAGTTTGGATCGATAAACACTCAGACCTCAGACGTGCTTCTATAGCCCTTATCGGCTCTAAGCGTCATTACAGGGTTTTTTGTACGTTCTCTGATTACGTTCGATCCGTCAGTGTGAATGGGGTCTTTGCTTTCTCTGTCAGTAACACAGATTGGTGTGTCTTTTTTTAAGGGATGCCTCCCCCCCCAATCTAGAGCTCAGCGCCATTTTATCGATTTGGACTTGGGCTTCGAGGTCCGGCCAGAACTGGGAATGTTTACAAAACGTGTTGAGTATTGACCAGAGGCTGACAGACCGCTCACACCTCCGGCCGACCATGTGTATCTATTACTGTGACTTAGTTAGAGATCGGAGGGCATTTTTATGGGAGATCATTACAGAAATCCAGAGCATTTTGAGGTGTTCACTGATTTTGTCCTGCATCTGTATGCGTGGATGCGTTTGACAGATTCTCCAAACAGGAAATTGAAGATATTAAATGGTAAATCTGCGGCTAGATTTCTGTGAAATATCTAAAGAGTTATTGAGTCATATTCATATTGAGCGTTTGAGCTGTTTAGAATAAACACATTAACCCCTTTATCATAATTCAGCCATTTTTAATTAATGTAGTCATGGCCATGTTCTGACTCCTCTGTGAAGTCTCGGATCCCCCGTCAGACAGATGTTGGGTTTAGTCACACACACAGAATGAAGCATGGGGTTTAGTCCCACCTATAGTGGTGGTGTGATGGAGTAATGATGCTGGTGTGGCGGTGTGATGGTGATGTGATGGTGGTTGATCTTCAACCAAACATCAAAAGATCTCCCCAATGTCAGGCCTCATTCAGCACATGAACGTGACCTCCTCCACAGTGTGTGGCTGTGACCCAGCTCCAGGACACTCTACTGTGAGACAGGGTGATCTGAGGACACTTTACTGTGAGACAGGACGACCTGAGGACACGTTACTGTGAGACAGGATGACCCGAGGACACTTTACTATGAGACAGGACGACCTCAGGACACTTTACTGTGAGACAGGACGACCCGAGGACACTTTACTGTGAGACAGGATGACCTCAGGACACTTTACTGGGAGACAGGGTGACCCGAGGACACTTTACTGTGAGACAGGACAACTGGAGGACACTTTACTGTGAGACAGGATGACCTCAGGACACTTTACTGTGAGACAGGGTGACCCGAGGACACTTTACTGTGAGACAGGATGACCCGAGGACACTTTACTGTGAGACAGGGTGACCTGAGGACACTTTACTGTGAGACAGGATGACCCGAGGACACTTTACTGTGAGACAGGGTGACCTCAGGACACTTTACTGTGAGACAGGATGACCTGAGGACACTTTACTGTGAGACAGGATGACCTGAGGACACTTTACTGTGAGACAGGATGACCTGAGGACACTTTACTGTGAGACAGGGTGACCCGAGGACACTTTACTGTGAGACAGGATGACCCGAGGACACTTTACTGTGAGACAGGGTGACCTGAGGACACTTTACTGTGAGACAGGATGACCCGAGGACACTTTACTGTGAGACAGGGTGACCTCAGGACACTTTACTGTGAGACAGGATGACCTGAGGACACTTTACTGTGAGACAGGATGACCTCAGGACACTTTACTGTGAGACAGGATGACCTGAGGACACTTTACTGTGAGACAGGGTGACCTCAGGACACTTTACTGTGAGACAGGATGACCTGAGGACACTTTACTGTGAGACAGGATGACCTCAGGACACTTTACTGTGAGACAGGGTGACCCGAGGACACTTTACTGTGAGACAGGACGACCGGAGGACACTTTACTGTGAGACAGGACGACCGGAGGACACTTTACTGTGAGACAGGGTGACCCGAGGACACTTTACTGTGAGACAGGGTGACCCGAGGACACTTTACTGTGAGACAGGACGACCTCACAGGGCGCTGCTGACATCCTCAGGGTGAATCTCTGTTATTCACACAGCTCACGGCAACCCAGCTCAGAGAGTAGAGTCACGCCACGGCTCTGAGCCTCCTCGCCTCTCCCCTCCTCTCCTCCTCTCCTCTCCTCCTCTCCTCCTCTCCTCTCCCCCTCTCCTCCTCTCCTCCCCTCTCCTCTCCTCACTCACCCTCCAGCAGTCTAGGGTAAATCTAACCAAGAATCACAGAGCATTAGACTCCTGCAGTAAACAAACACAAGAGCAGAGAAACAAACAGAGAGCACAGCGCAGTGGGAGACCACACACACACACACACACACACACACACACACACACACTCACACGCACACTCACTCACACGCACACACACACTCACACACGCACACACACACACACACACACACACACACACACACACACACACAATGACTGCATCAGGCCCCAGAAAGCACCTTAAAAATTCACAACACAGTGTTTTCTGCAGCTTCAGTGAAGTATGAATACTGGAGGTTTGTGGTGGTGTTTACAGTGATGTGGTTTATGTAATGAGAACAAACACACTGTTATACTGGCGTGGTATTAGAAGCGTCTCTGAACTGTAGTTGTAACATCCTGCGTGTGTCTCGACCCAACCCAGCCAGCAACATCTGTCCCGCAGGTCACGGCAGGTCGTGGCAGGTCGTGGCAGGTCACACATTAACCAGCGCTCATGTTGAGTACAAACACTCGGGGTCTTCCCGAGAGGTCTTAACCTCGAGATGGTGTTAATTGCATGTGCTGGTAACCGACCCACCCACGTGGCGTTAATCGTGTGTGCTGCTCGTGCATGCGCTGCGTTCCTTAAGTCGTTCTTCTCTTCAGTTTCCTGTTTTAAAACCCTAATTTACAATCAGGCTCTAAACCTTCCCTTCACTGTAACACCCCTCTCTCTCTCTCTCTCTCTCTCTCTCTCTCTCTCTCTCTCTCCCTCCCTCCCCCCCCCTCTCTCTCTCTCTCCCTCCCCCTCTCTCTCTCCCCCTCTCTCACTCTCTCCCTCTCTCTCTCTCCCCTCTCTCTCTCTCTCTCTCTCCCTCCCTCCCCCTCTCTCTCTCTCTCTCTCCCTCCCCCTCTCTCTCTCTCCCCCTCTCACTCTCTCCCTCTCTCTCTCTCCCCTCTCTCTCTCTCTCTCTCTCTCTCTCCCTCTCTCCACCTCTCTCTCCCTCTCTCTCTCTCTCTCCCTCTCTCTCTCTCTCTCTCTCTCTCTCTCGTAATGAAAGTCAGTGACACCTGGAGGCTGTTGTAGTTCAGGAGAGAGCTGAGGCAATCGTCTAATGAAAAGATCAAATACCTTCACACTCCACTCTTCATCCTGACTCTTCTTCAATCAATAACCTCACTCTGCCTTCAGTAATAGGTTCCCTATGACTGTAAATTAATAACAGAGGTTTAACGACCGAACTATGCATGCACACACACACACGTGCACACACACGCGCACACGCACACACGAGCACACACACACGCACACACACACACTCACACACACGCACTCACACACACACACACGCCCGCACACACACGCGCACACACACACACACACATGCACACACACACACGCACACACACACACACACACACACACACACACACTCACACTCCCTTGCAGTAACTCCTTGTGTCTCAGGCACACAAAGGCTAAAGTAGCTTGTCAATAAGGCCTGTGGAGGACTGTGTAAAATAGAGGGTGTGGCCTGCATAAAGAGGGTGTGGCCTGGACGTAGGGGGATTACAAACTAATTGACTGCCTGGCCTTGCTAGAGTGACATGGCACTCGAGACCAGGCTGGTGTCTCTGTGTCCAACACTGTCTCTGGCTGCAGGTCCTCTCTTCCTCTCCTCCCCTCTCCTCTCTCCTCCTCTCCTCTTTCTCCTCTCTTCCTCTCCCCTCTCTTCCTCTCCTCCTCTCTTCCTTTCCTCCCCTCTCCTCCCCTCTCCTCTCTCCTCCTCTCCTCTTTCTCCTCTCCTCCTCACCTCTCTTCCTCTCCTCTCCTCTCCTCCTCTCCTCCTCTCCTCTCCTCCCCTGCACACAGCTGCCGTAAACAGCAGTCTGTTCTCAGCCAGACTCGTCACACTCCATGTCCGCCAGCTGACCTCTCCACGCTGGCCATGGAAGGTTTTGGAAAACCTCCTCAAATGGACAGTGAGGGTTTCAGCTCGCCTTCCTTGGGGCCAGATGGAATTCTGGGATGTCAAGGATCAGGCGTGGAGTTCACCCGATGGCCACGCCGCACGATTTCAGCATACCTCATTAATACACACCACTGGTGTCTTCCATTCCTCACTGTAGTTCCTTCCACTGTAGTTCCTTCCACTGCAGTTCCTTCCACTGTAGTTCCTTCCACTGTAGTTCCTTCCACTGCAGTTCCTGACACTGTAGTTCCTTTCCTCACTGTAGTTCCTTCCACTGTAGTTCTTTCCACTGCAGTTCCTTCCACTGTAGTTCCTTCCACTGTAGTTCCTTCCACTGCAGTTCCTGACACTGTAGTTCCTTCCACTGTAGTTCCTTCCACTGCAGTTCCTGACACTGTAGTTCCATTCCTCACTGTAGTTCCTTCCACTGTAGTTCCATTCCTCACTGTAGTTCCTTCCACTGCAGTTCCTTCCACTGTAGTTCCTTTCCTCACTGTAGTTCCTTCCACTGTAGTTCCTTCCACTGCAGTTCCTGACACTGTTCCCGACATTCCGGTCAGGACTGACAGAGAACCGTTTTTCCGCCTGCCAAGGAAACTTTTCTTCTTCGTCTGCGCCAGCCGTGCTTACACGATATATGTTAAACCTCATCCATTTTTTATCAGAACATGGTGTCCTGCCACAGAACACAAAAATAACAAGTCGTTGCACCTTCACACCTCACCCTCAGCTGTGGGCTAACCCTTGTGAGGAACTGAGGATGCTGAGATTACAAAGAAAAGGATCCGCTTGGGATTTGGGAAAGATTACACACAAGTATACATAATTTAATAAAGATGTATTTATTAATATTACTTAGTTTTATTTTATTTTATTGTAGTTTAAACCAAAAATGCCACAGAGGTGCTGGATGCACAGAACTGTGTTCTGGAATGTGGAAACTCCACTGGATCTTGGTGTTGCAGGATCCGACACGAAGCATTGGTGTGAAGAGCTCTCCTTCATGCCATCAGATGGCCAGGCACAGACGCCCATCTAGCACTTTCTACCATTGGTAGAGGGAATATAGTGTTAGTAGAGGGTGTGTAGTGTTAGTAGAGTTTGTGTAGTGTTGGCAGCAGGGTGTGTAGTGTTAATAGAGGGTGTATTGTTTTGGTAGGAGGGTGTGTAGTGTTAGCAGAGGGTGTGTAGTGTTGGTAGGAGAGTATGTAGTTTTAGTAGAGCGTGTGTAGTGTTGGTAGGAGTGTGTGTAGTGTTAGTAGAGGGTGTGTAGTGTTAGTAGCGGGTGTGTAGTGTTAGTAGAGGGTGTGTAGTGTTAGTAGAGCGTGTGTAGTGTTAGTTGAGGGTGTGTAGTGTTAGTAGAGGGTGTGTAGTGTTAGTCGGAGTGTGTAGTGTTAGTAGCAGGTGTGTAGTGTTAGTAGAGGGTGTGTAGTGTTAGTAGGAGGGTGTGTAGTGTTAGTAGAGGGTGTGAAATGTTAGTATGAGGGTGTGTAGTGTTAGTAGGAGGATATGTAGTGTTAGTAGAGGGTGTGAAATGTTAGTAGGAGGGTGTGTAGTGTTAGTAGAGAGTGTGTAGTGTTAGTAGAGCGTGTGTAGTGTTAGTTGAGGGTGTGTAGTGTTAGTAGAGCGTGTGTAGTGTTAGTAGAGCGTGTGTAGTGTTAGTAGAGGGTGTGTAGTGTTAAGGTGGGACAATGCCTCTCACACTACTGAGTGGGGAAGACATGACTCAGCAAAGCTGAGGCGGGCATGCACAATGTTTTAATACCACACACACGCACACACACACACACGCACACACACACACACACACACACACACACACACACACACACACACACACACACACGAGGAGACGGGCCCAGTAAACCTGTTTGTAGTTTAATCACACATCAGACAGTTTGTTACATTCAGGTCGGGACATTGAAAACACGTTGGAGTCTTTGTCAGCAGTGAGTGTGTGTTTGTGTGTGTGTGTGTGTGTGTGAGGTATGAGCCTCG
>NC_137514.1:21232500-21235000 GCF_041902795.1 Electrophorus electricus | reverse complement strand
TACCTTGACTTTCATGATATGATTAATCATTTAGTGCGGATGCTAATTCATATCCTCTATTGTCAACATAGTAATCAGATAGACAGAGAGAGAGAGAGAGAGAGAGAGAGAGAGAGAGAGAGCAAGAGAGGAAGGGAAGGAGGGAGGGGTTGATTAGTTACACACACACACACACACACACACACACACACACACACACACATACACACACACACACACACACACACACACACACATCACTACCACCACCACCACCATAATCTGGAATACTTGACTAATTGCTAGGCTCTCTAAAGCCGAGTGTTTATTCCGTATCACTTTGCGGAAAGCACTTTCACACATACGCTAGGAGAGAGCAGCACTGCGTGTCCGCCCATCCGTCTGTCTGCTCAGCAGATGTGGTGTAAAGTTCTTGTAGTGGAGCGTTTGCTGTGGTGTACGTCATGTTCTTTGGTGTTACGAGGCTGATGTATGTGTTGTCAGATAGATTTACCATTGTGAGCCCATAAATTCAATATGGATCATGACCATGTGGCTCCTCTCCACACACACACACACACACACACACACACACACTGGAGAGAGGAGTGAGTACCATGAGCTGGCCCTGATTTTGTTATGACCAAAATAAAACGCAACCCAGTATGCCACCATCAAACACTGTGACTGCGATTTTCATGCATTTGTGCGTCGTTGCGTTCCCTGTGCCGGAGACCCGCCTTTCCCCTCCCGCCCGGAGCTGAGCTGCGGAAAGAGGCTAAGAGATCAGGTCAGGAAGCCCGTCCTGCTCAGGAAAACCAGTGCAGGCATCTGCAGCATTCCTGCTGCCTGGTGAAGCCTGCTTGCTTCCCTCCTAATTATTAAACTCCCAAATTTTATGCTGGACTTGGCAAGAATCGACTGGCACTAAACGGCGCTCACTGAACGGCAACCTGTGGGGGGAGGAATGGGGTTATGGGGGGGCGGGTTCCTGTCTGTAAACGTCAAGTGTTGTTCAGCTCCAAAATAATGAAGCTGTACAGCAGCAAAACGTGCCAGACGTCTCCGGGAATGCGGTCTGGAGGAGTCTGGACAGACTTAACTGAATCGAAGTGCTCCAAGTTCTGGAAGGCTGCGGCAGAGGAGGATGTGGAGTGTTTTCCCACAATTCCTCAGCGCTTTGGCATAGCAGGGTGCTCTAGAGAGCTCTTGGTTCTGACGGATTAATGATCTTATAAATATTTTATAATATCTTATAAATATGGTTTCCACAGCAGAGAGAAACACCCACAACAGCAGACGTGTAACGCTTTGTGTTTTCCATGCTGCTATTCTCTGGGGTTACTGCCTCCCAGGGTCACATGACCCCAGCCCCGGGGGCGCAGCCCTCCCATCGGCCCACGGTCCGGGGTCGGGAGCGATCTCCTCGCCATGGCAATCACAGACGAGTGGGAGCCAATCAGTTCCTCCGCTGCAGCCGAGCTCCTCCCCTCCAGACTCCATCGACAGCTCCGAGTCAGGTGACTCGCATGTAAGATCCTGGTTTCATCCGAGCGCAGCGGGACAGTTTCCGTCACCTTGGTAATTGTCCGCCCCACGCTCTCCACCATCTCCACAACAGCTCGGGACGTTATGGTAACAGAACGAACGTCCATGTCAGAGTGGACACCGTGCAATGTCTCCCCTGATCCTGCCCCCTCTCTCTCTCTCTCACACACTGTGTTGGGGGTTCGAGCTGTGAGCCCTGTGAGTTGAGCATGCACACACACACACACACACACACACACACACACACACACACACACACACACACACTGTATTGGGACACACTCACGTCTAAACCAGACTCCAGTGTGTCAGTGGGTTGGGCTGCAACGGCTTGTGGGTCAGCAGATCAAAAGCTGATATAGGCAGTTATAATGCAGGTGTAAATGCATATATATTTATTCTACTATACTACTATACTATATTTATTCTACTATACTACTATACTATATGTATACTACTATACTATATTTATTCTACTATACTACTATACTATATTTATACTACTATACTATATTTATTCTACTATACTATTACACTATATTTATACTACTATACTATACTTATACTACTATACTACTACACTATACTTATACTACTATACTACTATACTATATTTATACTACTATACCACTATACTATATTTATTCTACTATACTATTACACTATATTTATTCTACTATACTACTATACTATATTTATACTACCATACTATATTTATACTACTACACTTTATTTATTCTACTATACTACTATACTACTATACTATATTTATACTACTATACTATATTTATTCTACTATACTACTACACTATATTTATACTACTATACTACTATACTATATTTATTCTACTATACTACTATACTATATTTATACTACTATACTATATTTATTCTACTATACTATTACACTATATTTATACTACTATACTATACTTATACTACTATACTACTACACTATACTTATACTACTATA
>NC_137514.1:21225000-21227500 GCF_041902795.1 Electrophorus electricus | reverse complement strand
GTCAGACTGACAGGACACACTCGTGTAGTGTCAGACTGACAGGACACACTCATGCAGTGTCAGAAAACACAAGACAAAAAAAATCTGATTCTCGCAACTATGTGTTTGGTTTATTTATTAAGGGTCAGTTTGTTAAGGTGAGTGTGTGTGTGTGTGTGTGTGTGTGTGTGTGTGTGTGTCTTTCACTATGGTATCCTGGGTCCTCTTGTTTACCACAGGCTTGACCCTCCTCCGCTTTCCTGTTGCAAAATGTTTCTGCATGAATAATCTCTGGCTGGCAGGCATGCTGTGTGTGTGTGTACACAGACCATCCAGCACAAGTCCACAGAGATCCGTCTAGAAAGCACTGTGGCAAAACCGGCTACACCCACATCACTAGTGTGGATAATCTCATTACACCCACATCACTAGTGTGGCTAATCTCACTACACCCACATCACTAGTGTGGCTAATATCATTACACCCACATCACTACTGTGGATAATCTCACTACACCCACATCACTACTGTGGATAATCTCGTTACACCCACATCACTAGTGTGGCTAATCTCATTACACCCACATCACTAGTGTGGCTAATCTCATTACACCCACATCACTAGTGTGGCTAATCTCATTACACCCACATCACTACTGTGGATAATATCACTACACCCACATCACTACTGTGGCTAATATCACTACACCCACATCAGTACTGTGGCTAATCTCACTACACCCACATCACTACTGTGGCTAATTTCATTACACCCACATCACTAGTATGGATAATCTCACTACACCCACATCACTAGTGTGGATAATATCACTACACCCACATCACTACTGTGGATAATCTCACTACACCCACATCACTACTGTGGATAATCTCGTTACACCCACATCACTAGTGTGGCTAATCTCACTACACCCACATCACTAGTGTGGCTAATCTCATTACACCCACATCACTAGTGTGGCTAATCTCATTACACCCACATCACTACTGTGGATAATCTCACTACACCCACATCACTACTGTGGCTAATATCACTACACCCACATCAGTACTGTGGCTAATCTCACTACACCCACATCACTACTGTGGCTAACTTCATTACACCCACATCACTAGTATGGATAATCTCACTACACCCACATCACTAGTGTGGCTAATCTCATTACACCCACATCACTAGTGTGGCTAATCTCACTACACCCACATCACTAGTGTGGCTAATCTCACTACACCCACATCACTACTGTGGCTAATATCACTACACCCACATCAGTACTGTGGCTAATCTCAATACACCCACATCACTACTGTGGCTAATCTCATTACACCCACATCACTAGTGTGGATAATCTCACTACACCCACATCACTAGTGTGGATAATCTCACTACACCCACATCACTACTGTGGCTAATCTCACTACACCCACATCACTAGTGTGATTTGTGTGTTACTATGTAGTGGTTTATTTGTGTTACTGTAGAGTATAGTAGTGTGTGTGTTACTATGTAGTGGTTTATTTGTGTTACTGTATAGTAGTGTGTATGTTACTATAGTGTATAGTGGTTTATGTGTTACTATATAGTGTAGTGGTTTGTGTGTGTTACTATATAGTGTAGTGCTTTGTGTGTGTTACTATAGAGTATAGTAGTGTGTGTGTGTGTGTGTGTTACTATATAGTGTAGTGCTTTGTGTGTGTTACTATAGAGTATAGTAGTGTGTATGTGTGTTACTATGTAGTGTGGTTTGTGTGTTACTATATAGTGTAGTGGTTTGTGTGTGTTACTATAGAGTATAGTAGTGTGTGTGTTACTCTAGAGTATAGTAGTGTGTGTGTTACTATATAGTGTAGTGGTTTGTGTTAGTTACTATAGAGAATAGTAGTGTGTGTGTGTGTGTGTGTGTGTGTGTTACTATATAGTGTAGTGGTTTGTGTGTGTTACTCTAGAGTATAGTAGTGTGTGTGTTACTATATAGTGTAGTGGTTTGTGTGTGTTACTCTAGAGTATAGTAGTGTGTGTGTTACTATATAGTGTAGTGGTTTGTGTTAGTTACTATAGAGAATAGTAGTGTGTGTGTGTGTGTGTGTGTGTGTGTGTGTGTGTGTGTGTGTGTGTGTGTGTGTGTGTGTGTTACTATATAGTGTAGTGGTTTGTGTGTGTTACTCTAGAGTATAGTAGTGTGTGTGTTACTATATAGTGTAGTGGTTTGTGTGTGTTACTCTAGAGTATAGTAGTGTGTGTGTTACTATATAGTGTAGTGGTTTGTGTGTGTTACTATAGAGTATAGTAGTGTGTGTGTTACTCTAGAGTATAGTAGTGTGTGTGTTACTATATAGTGTAGTGGTTTGTGTTAGTTACTATAGAGAATAGTAGTGTGTGTGTGTGTGTGTGTGTTACTATATAGTGTAGTGGTTTGTGTGTGTTACTCTAGAGTATAGTAGTGTGTGTGTTACTATATAGTGTAGTGGTTTGTGTGTGTTACTATGTAGTGTAGTGGTTT
>NC_137514.1:21210000-21220000 GCF_041902795.1 Electrophorus electricus | reverse complement strand
ATTGGTTGTCCAAAGTTCTGCCCAGGCTACAGGCAGCGATACCAGGGAGTTCTCAAACTACACATTTTAAGGCATTTAGCTTAGACACTTTTATCCAAAGCAACTTACAATTATGACTGCGTAACTGAGCATTAAGGGTCTTGCTCAGAGGTGCAACATTGGAAACCTAGCAGTGGTGGGATTTGAACCAGCACCCTTTGGACTATTAGCCAAGTACCTTCAACACTGAGCTACCGCTTCACCTTATGTACAGCTGAAACTATAGGCAATATGCACACGCCAAACTACATAATACACACAAAATACACACAACCCAAACTACACAACATTACACACAGCCCAAACTACACATTACACACAACCCAAACTACACACAATATTACACACAACCCAAAATATACATTACACACAGCCCAAATGACACATTACACACAACCCAAACTACACAACACTACACACAACGCAAACCACACAATATTACACATGACCCAAACTACACACAACACTACACACAACGCAAACCACACAATATTACACATGACCCAAACTACACACAATATTACACACAACCCAAACTATACATTACACACAGCCCAAACTACACATTACACACAACCCAAACTACACACAATATTACACACAACCCAAAATATACATTACACACAGCCCAAATGACACATTACACACAACCCAAACTACACAACACTACACACAACGCAAACCACACAATATTACACATGACCCAAACTACACACAATATTACACACAACCCAAACTATACATTACACACAGCCCAAACGACACGTTACACACAACCCAAACTACACAACATTACACACAACCCAAACTACACATTACACACAACCCAAACTACACACCACTACACACAACCCAAACTACACACCACTACACAAAACCCAAACTACACAACATTACACACAGCCAAAACTACGCAACATTACAGACAACACAAACTACACAACCCAAACTACACAAAATTACACACAGCCCAAACTACACACCCATAACCCAGGGTTACGCAGACAATGGTGTTTACAGAGTGCTGAGTCACTGAAGGATGAAACCAGATTTGTTTTAAAGTCAGTCCCAGCCTGACCTCGCTGGGAAGGTCATCATTTATTATTAGTGACCTTTCACATACCCAGTGATGCACACAGCACACACACAACCAGAAACCAGCACCCCCTGGGGGACTGAGAAGTGCAGGACAAGACCCAGGACACACTCACCACACACACTCACCCAACCACCACAACCACCACACACACTCACCACACACACTCACCACACTGCTCAGTGTGCTGTCCTATTTGTCCTTTGTCAGATTACGCGCACGCATCCCATCAGCCATTTCCCACAGTTCTTTCGGATTAAGTACTTAAATAATAATTAAATAATTAGATAATAATCTCATGGTGTGATGAGGGTACATTGTGGCTCCACCTCTTACCCTATCAGGTCTAAGCTTAGCAGGCCTCACACTTTGACCCTCGTCCCCAGCCAACCGTCAGCTGGGGTATCTCCATGGTGACGTGATGACTGACAGATGATGTTATCACTTTTCTTTCACTGCACATATTTCAGCCAACAAGCCTGAGGGGTAACAGTGACAGAGGGGTAACAGAGGGGTAACAGAGTGGATCTCCTATTCCAGAGACAGCTGAGGAAGTGAATGTTTAGTACTGTGACCTGATTGGCTCTCTCTCTGGCTCGCTCTCTCTCTCTCTCTCTCTCTCTCTCTCTCTCTTTCTCTGTTTCTCGAATGCCTTTTTGAAGGTTATTGATATTAAGGAGAAACTGAAGAAGGCCAAGCGGTTCTGGTCTGCACTGCCAGAGGACATGTGCACCCAGGAGAGAGTGAGCACACCCCCGGAGAGTGAGCAGTGCTGGAACAGTCACACCAAAGGAAGGCAAGACTCACACACACACACACACACAAACACACATGCCAGTTAACGTAAGATCTCCTCAAAGCACTAAAACAAAAAGATCAGACCTTCGTCCACAAGGCTAAGGCCAGGGTTGCCAGGTATGCAGCAATAAATGGTGACGCCCTGTTTAGGGCGTCTTGGTTTGCCTGGCGGGTTTAGTGTGACAGCGGGGGATGGGAAGTAGAGCTCACCCCCTTTCCCATTGCCATGCACCTGATTGGCTGAGGGGAATGGTATAAGGTTAGGGTGCATTTCTAGGGTATAGGGTTAGGGTGCATTTCTAGGGTATAAGGTTAGGGTGCATTTCTAGGGTATAGGGTTAGGGTGCATTTCTAGGGTATAAGGTTAGGGTGCATTTCTAGGGTATAGGGTTAGGGTGCATTTCTAGGGTATAAGGTTAGGGTGCATTTCTAGGGTATAAGGGATAAGGGTGCATTTCTAGGGTATAAGGTTAGGGTGCATTTCTAGGGTATAGGGGATAAGGGTGCATTTCTAGGGTATAGGGTTAGGGTACATTTCTAGGGTATAGGGGATAAGGGCTCATTTCTACGGTGTAGGGGATAAGGGTACATTTCTAGGGTATAGGGTTAGGGTGCATTTCTAGGGTATAGGCTTAGGGCTCATTTCTAGGATATAAGGTTAGGGTGCATTTCTAGGGTGTAGGGGATAAGGGTGCATTTCTAGGGTATAGGGTTAGGGTACATTTCTAGGGTATAGGGGATAAGGGCTCATTTCTACGGTGTAGGGGATAAGGGTACATTTCTAGGGTATAAGGTTAGGGTGCATTTCTAGGGTATAGGGTTAGGGTGCATTTCTAGGGTATAAGGTTAGGGTGCATTTCTAGGGTATAGGGTTAGGGTGCATTTCTAGGGTATAGGGTTAGGGTGCATTTCTAGGGTATAGGGTTAGGGTGCATTTCTAGGATATAGGGTTAGGGTGCATTTCTAGGGTATAGGGGATAAGGGTGCATTTCTAGGGTATAAGGTTAGGGTGCATTTCTAGGGTATAGGGTTAGGGTGCATTTCTAGGGTATAAGGTTAGGGTGCATTTCTAGGGTATAGGGTTAGGGTCCATTTCTAGGGTATAGGGGATAAGGGTGCATTTCTAGGGTATAAGGTTAGGGTGCATTTCTAGGGTATAGGGGATAAGGGTACATTTCTAGGATATAAGGTTAGGGTGCATTTCTAGGGTCTAGGGGATAAGGGTGCATTTCTAGGATATAAGGTTAGGGTGCATTTCTAGGGTATAAGGTTAGGGTGCATTTCTAGGATATAAGGTTAGGGTGCATTTCTAGGGTATAAGGGATAAGGGTGCATTTCTAGGGTATAAGGTTAGGGTGCATTTCTAGGGTATAAGGTTAGGGTGCATTTCTAGGATATAAGGTTAGGGTGCATTTCTAGGGTATAAGGGATAAGGGTGCATTTCTAGGGTATAGGGGATAAGGGTACATTTCTAGGGTATAAGGTTAGGGTGCATTTCTAGGATATAAGGTTAGGGTGCATTTCTAGGGTGTAGGGGATAAGGGTGCATTTCTAGGGTATAGGGTTAGGGTACATTTCTAGGGTATAGGGGATAAGGGCTCATTTCTACGGTGTAGGGGATAAGGGTACATTTCTAGGGTATAGGGTTAGGGTGCATTTCTAGGGTATAGGCTTAGGGCTCATTTCTAGGGTATAAGGTTAGGGTGCATTTCTAGGGTATAGGGTTAGGGTGCATTTCTAGGGTATAGGGGATAAGGGTGCATTTCTAGGGTATAGGGGATAAGGGTACATTTCTAGGGTATAGGGGATAAGGGTACATTTCTAGGGTATAGGGGATAAGGGCTCATTTCTACGGTGTAGGGGATAAGGGTACATTTCTAGGGTATAGGGGATAAGGGTACATTTCTAGGGTATAGGGGATAAGGGTACATTTCTAGGGTATAGGCTTAGGGCTCATTTCTAGGGTATAAGGGATAAGGGTGCATTTCTAGGGTATAGGGGATAAGGGTACATTTCTAGGGTATAGGGGATAAGGGTACATTTCTAGGGTATAGGGGATAAGGGTACATTTCTAGGGTATAGGCTTAGGGCTCATTTCTAGGGTATAGGGGATAAGGGTACATTTCTAGGGTATAGGGGATAAGGGTACATTTCTAGGGTATAGGGGATAAGGGTACATTTCTAGGGTATAGGGGATAAGGGCTCATTTCTACGGTGTAGGGGATAAGGGTACATTTCTAGGGTATAGGGGATAAGGGTGCATTTCTAGGGTATAGGGGATAAGGGCTCATTTCTACGGTGTAGGGGATAAGGGTACATTTCTAGGGTATAGGGGATAAGGGTGCATTTCTAGGGTATAGGGGATAAGGGTACATTTCTAGGGTATAGGGGATAAGGGTACATTTCTAGGGTATAGGGGATAAGGGTACATTTCTAGGGTATAGGGGATAAGGGTACATTTCTAGGGTATAGGGGATAAGGGTACATTTCTAGGGTATAGGGGATAAGGGTACATTTCTACGGTGTAGGGGATAAGGGTACATTTCTAGGGTATAGGGGATAAGGGCTCATTTCTAGGGTGTAGGGGATAAGGGTACATTTCTAGGGTATAGGGGATAAGGGTGCATTTCTAGGGTATAGGGGATAAGGGTACATTTCTAGGGTATAGGGGATAAGGGTACATTTCTAGGGTATAGGGGATAAGGGTACATTTCTAGGGTATAGGGGATAAGGGTACATTTCTACGGTGTAGGGGATAAGGGTACATTTCTAGGGTATAGGGGATAAGGGTGCATTTCTAGGGTATAGGGGATAAGGGTACATTTCTAGGGTATAGGGGATAAGGGTACATTTCTACGGTGTAGGGGATAAGGGTACATTTCTAGGGTATAGGGGATAAGGGTGCATTTCTAGGGTATAGGGGATAAGGGTACATTTCTAGGGTATAGGGTTAGGGTGCATTTCTAGGGTATAGGGGATAAGGGTACATTTCTACGGTGTAGGGGATAAGGGTGCATTTCTAGGGTATAGGGGATAAGGGCTCATTTCTACGGTGTAGGGGATAAGGGTACATTTCTAGGGTATAGGGGATAAGGGTGCATTTCTAGGGTATAGGGGATAAGGGTACATTTCTACGGTGTAGGGGATAAGGGTACATTTCTAGGGTATAGGGGATAAGGGTGCATTTCTAGGGTATAGGGGATAAGGACTCATTTCTAGGGTGTAGGGGATAAGGGTTCATTTTACATTTATGGCATTTAGCAGACGCTCTTATCCAGAGCGAATTTCTAAGGTGTAGGGGATAAGGGTACATTTCTAGGGTATAAGGGATAAGGGTGCATTTCTAGGGTATAGGGGATAAGGGTACATTTCTAGGGTATAGGGGATAAGGGTACATTTCTAGGGTATAGGGGATAAGGGTACATTTCTAGGGTATAGGCTTAGGGCTCATTTCTAGGGTATAGGGGATAAGGGTACATTTCTAGGGTATAGGGGATAAGGGTACATTTCTAGGGTATAGGGGATAAGGGTACATTTCTAGGGTATAGGGGATAAGGGCTCATTTCTACGGTGTAGGGGATAAGGGTACATTTCTAGGGTATAGGGGATAAGGGTGCATTTCTAGGGTATAGGGGATAAGGGCTCATTTCTACGGTGTAGGGGATAAGGGTACATTTCTAGGGTATAGGGGATAAGGGTGCATTTCTAGGGTATAGGGGATAAGGGTACATTTCTAGGGTATAGGGGATAAGGGTACATTTCTAGGGTATAGGGGATAAGGGTACATTTCTAGGGTATAGGGGATAAGGGTACATTTCTAGGGTATAGGGGATAAGGGTACATTTCTAGGGTATAGGGGATAAGGGTACATTTCTACGGTGTAGGGGATAAGGGTACATTTCTAGGGTATAGGGGATAAGGGCTCATTTCTAGGGTGTAGGGGATAAGGGTACATTTCTAGGGTATAGGGGATAAGGGTGCATTTCTAGGGTATAGGGGATAAGGGTACATTTCTAGGGTATAGGGGATAAGGGTACATTTCTAGGGTATAGGGGATAAGGGTACATTTCTAGGGTATAGGGGATAAGGGTACATTTCTACGGTGTAGGGGATAAGGGTACATTTCTAGGGTATAGGGGATAAGGGTGCATTTCTAGGGTATAGGGGATAAGGGTACATTTCTAGGGTATAGGGGATAAGGGTACATTTCTACGGTGTAGGGGATAAGGGTACATTTCTAGGGTATAGGGGATAAGGGTGCATTTCTAGGGTATAGGGGATAAGGGTACATTTCTAGGGTATAGGGTTAGGGTGCATTTCTAGGGTATAGGGGATAAGGGTACATTTCTACGGTGTAGGGGATAAGGGTGCATTTCTAGGGTATAGGGGATAAGGGCTCATTTCTACGGTGTAGGGGATAAGGGTACATTTCTAGGGTATAGGGGATAAGGGTGCATTTCTAGGGTATAGGGGATAAGGGTACATTTCTACGGTGTAGGGGATAAGGGTACATTTCTAGGGTATAGGGGATAAGGGTGCATTTCTAGGGTATAGGGGATAAGGGCTCATTTCTAGGGTGTAGGGGATAAGGGTTCATTTTACATTTATGGCATTTAGCAGACGCTCTTATCCAGAGCGAATTTCTAAGGTGTAGGGGATAAGGGTACATTTCTAGGGTATAGGGGATAAGGGTACATTTCTAGGGTATAGGGGATAAGGGTACATTTCTAGGGTATAGGGGATAAGGGTACATTTCTACGGTGTAGGGGATAAGGGTACATTTCTAGGGTATAGGGGATAAGGGCTCATTTCTAGGGTGTAGGGGATAAGGGTACATTTCTAGGGTATAGGGGATAAGGGTGCATTTCTAGGGTATAGGGGATAAGGGTACATTTCTAGGGTATAGGGGATAAGGGTACATTTCTAGGGTATAGGGGATAAGGGTACATTTCTAGGGTATAGGGGATAAGGGTACATTTCTACGGTGTAGGGGATAAGGGTACATTTCTAGGGTATAGGGGATAAGGGTGCATTTCTAGGGTATAGGGGATAAGGGTACATTTCTAGGGTATAGGGGATAAGGGTACATTTCTACGGTGTAGGGGATAAGGGTACATTTCTAGGGTATAGGGGATAAGGGTGCATTTCTAGGGTATAGGGGATAAGGGTACATTTCTAGGGTATAGGGTTAGGGTGCATTTCTAGGGTATAGGGGATAAGGGTACATTTCTACGGTGTAGGGGATAAGGGTGCATTTCTAGGGTATAGGGGATAAGGGCTCATTTCTACGGTGTAGGGGATAAGGGTACATTTCTAGGGTATAGGGGATAAGGGTGCATTTCTAGGGTATAGGGGATAAGGGTACATTTCTACGGTGTAGGGGATAAGGGTACATTTCTAGGGTATAGGGGATAAGGGTGCATTTCTAGGGTATAGGGGATAAGGGCTCATTTCTAGGGTGTAGGGGATAAGGGTTCATTTTACATTTATGGCATTTAGCAGACGCTCTTATCCAGAGCGAATTTCTAAGGTGTAGGGGATAAGGGTACATTTCTAGGGTATAAGGGATAAGGGTGCATTTCTAGGGTATAGGGGATAAGGGTACATTTCTAGGGTATAGGGGATAAGGGTACATTTCTAGGGTATAGGCTTAGGGCTCATTTCTAGGGTATAGGGGATAAGGGTACATTTCTAGGGTATAGGGGATAAGGGTACATTTCTAGGGTATAGGGGATAAGGGTACATTTCTAGGGTATAGGGGATAAGGGCTCATTTCTACGGTGTAGGGGATAAGGGTACATTTCTAGGGTATAGGGGATAAGGGTGCATTTCTAGGGTATAGGGGATAAGGGCTCATTTCTACGGTGTAGGGGATAAGGGTACATTTCTAGGGTATAGGGGATAAGGGTGCATTTCTAGGGTATAGGGGATAAGGGTACATTTCTAGGGTATAGGGGATAAGGGTACATTTCTAGGGTATAGGGGATAAGGGTACATTTCTAGGGTATAGGGGATAAGGGTACATTTCTAGGGTATAGGGGATAAGGGTACATTTCTAGGGTATAGGGGATAAGGGTACATTTCTACGGTGTAGGGGATAAGGGTACATTTCTAGGGTATAGGGGATAAGGGCTCATTTCTAGGGTGTAGGGGATAAGGGTACATTTCTAGGGTATAGGGGATAAGGGTGCATTTCTAGGGTATAGGGGATAAGGGTACATTTCTAGGGTATAGGGGATAAGGGTACATTTCTAGGGTATAGGGGATAAGGGTACATTTCTAGGGTATAGGGGATAAGGGTACATTTCTACGGTGTAGGGGATAAGGGTACATTTCTAGGGTATAGGGGATAAGGGTGCATTTCTAGGGTATAGGGGATAAGGGTACATTTCTAGGGTATAGGGGATAAGGGTACATTTCTACGGTGTAGGGGATAAGGGTACATTTCTAGGGTATAGGGGATAAGGGTGCATTTCTAGGGTATAGGGGATAAGGGTACATTTCTAGGGTATAGGGTTAGGGTGCATTTCTAGGGTATAGGGGATAAGGGTACATTTCTACGGTGTAGGGGATAAGGGTGCATTTCTAGGGTATAGGGGATAAGGGCTCATTTCTACGGTGTAGGGGATAAGGGTACATTTCTAGGGTATAGGGGATAAGGGTGCATTTCTAGGGTATAGGGGATAAGGGTACATTTCTACGGTGTAGGGGATAAGGGTACATTTCTAGGGTATAGGGGATAAGGGTGCATTTCTAGGGTATAGGGGATAAGGGCTCATTTCTAGGGTGTAGGGGATAAGGGTTCATTTTACATTTATGGCATTTAGCAGACGCTCTTATCCAGAGCGAATTTCTAAGGTGTAGGGGATAAGGGTACATTTCCATTCCGAATGGAATCAGGTCACTTTGTTAGTTTCAGAAATTGAAAATGGGTCCCAGAAGTATGCAGACAGTTTGAAAGTAGAGACAGAGATATATATATATATATATATATATATATATATATATATATATATATATATATATATATATATATATATATATATATATATGTATGTATATATATATATATATATATATATGTATATATATATATATGTATATATATATATATATATATATATATATATATATATATATATATATATATATATATATGTATATATATATATATATATATATATATGAGTGTTTGGTGGAGAGTGTGTTGTAATGCTTGTGAGTTTTTGAGTCCTATTTAAGTTAAACTCCAACCCAGATTAGCGGAGAGTTTTGGGGCTGGCAGAGAGAAGCCTGTGAAGCACGTGGAGGAGGTGCGAGCCAGACTCACTCAGTTCAGTAGTAAACTTGCTGGTTTATTCACTACATGATATAGGCTCACTCCTGGAGTATTGTAGACAGCTCATACATGAGTTGTAAAAACATCCAAAGCTCGTAACGCGTTACTAGAGAAGTTAAAGACAATGAAGAGGTGGGTCCAGTAATGTCCATCATGTACAGAACAAACCAAAACCTCCACTTTGCGTAAACATAACAGTACACAAATGACTGACCATTACAGTGTGTGGTGGTGAATAGGAGTGCGGAAGTTGGAAAAGACTGATATGTATGATAAACAGAAAACTGGAGGTTCTCTGTCTCTCCCTCTCTCTCTCTCTCTCTCTCTCCCTCTCTCCCTCTCTCTCTCTCTCTCTCTCTCTCTCTCTCTCTCTCTCTCTCTCTATCTGCTGACCCCCTCCTTTCGACTAATGCCTGTCAGCCTGGTCTGCCCCCCCGCGCGCGAGCGTGCTCCCTCCACACCTGCGAGCGTGCCCGTCACCAGATGGTGCGGTGGAAGACCATCTCCCACCCTTGGAGAGGCCTCACAGCCAACGCTGGCCGCGTGCCAAATGCGCCCAAGCCGTCCATTCTGAAAGTGTGAAGTGTTCACAGCCTGGTCGAGCTCATGGGCTCCCGCACACGTGTGTGTGTGTGTGTGTGTGTGTGTGTGTGTGTGTGTGTGTGTGTGTGTGTGTGTGTGTGTGTGTGTGGGGCAGAGAGACTTGGAGCAGAAGGAATGTAGGTCAC
>NC_137514.1:21200000-21205000 GCF_041902795.1 Electrophorus electricus | reverse complement strand
TTAACCACGGCTGTCCGGACACTGCATTCCAGCTTTTCCTAAGGGCTGGTGGGTGTCCGCTACGGTGGTGGGTAAATAGTACCCCCATCCCTACAGAGTCCAGAGGCCTGAGTCACCCACACAGAACTTATTCCTCTCAAGATTTATTTATCCATATGCATGTTATTCATTTGGTTCCTAAATTAAGATCAACATTGTTTTTAAACCCAGTAGGTGTTTAAGAGATCAGGACTGTAAGTGTTTAAGAGATCAGGACTGTAAGTGTTTGAGAGATCAGGACTGTAAGTGTTTAAGAGGTCAGGACTGTAAGTGTTTGAGAGATCAGGACTGTCAGTGTTTAAGAGATCAGGACTGTAAGTGTTTAAGAGGTCAGGACTGTAAATGTTTCCATCATGGTCTCCTTTACAAATGTACCCAATAAATCAGTTCCTTACTAGTGATAATTCTCTGCTGATTAAAACAACTCCAGAACAGGCCTCGGGCAGACTTGTTTCTGCTTCGCTCGGTCCGGATGTTGCAGAGTTATGAAAAACATTCATCAAGCCCCAAAGCCATTCTCAGAAAGTTCATAATTTAAAACAGGACTGAATGGAGTGGTCTATTAATTATGCCAATGCATATCCAGGCTGAAATATCAGAAACTATTTGTCAAAGGCAGAAATGTGCAAGAAATTTCTAGAACCCAATATCTTTTCAAATTTGTAGTGTGAAGGAATATTATAATTGGTACATCCTTTAAAAGTAAGCTTATCATCACAGTCATACAGGTCACCGCAGTATAAATGAGTAGTCTGGTTGAACCGCAAGGTTAAAATGACCTAAAATGTTAAAGACCTTGTGCGCACACTGAGTCACGTTCATACGCTGAGATGTGCATTTTTTTGTAAGAAAATTGTTACATCATGGCAGTACCATTCAGAGTGGATAGAGATGGAGAGGTAGAGATGTGGAGAGATGTCCACACTGTTTGATCCAAACATCGGAGACTCACCCAGGAAACCAAAAACAAGAGGATTGACCTTTTCTCTGAAGGTCATGAAAGTCATGCAGCCCCGCCAACCTCCTGAGAACCTGGCCCTGTTGTTCCCAACGCAAGATCCCCGCTGGACTGTCTCAGCCGATCGGGGGTTAGAGTCGCCGGGCCAAAGCCACCCCAGATAGTGACATTCGTTCTGCGCGCTTTGTCTTGGTGCCGATAGGCAGTGGGTGCGGAACAGGGACCCGTTCCCATGGAAATAAAGGAACGCAATTAAATCTGAGTTTTCAATTTGCCGATCCCAACGGGTCGCAGCGGGTAAGTGGGTCCCTGCTCGCGTAAGCAGGCTAATGAAGCTCGAAACTGGAGGGACGACACAAGGGGACGAGCAGAATGGGAGAGCTTGTTCCATATTCCAGTGACCTCGTTCGGAGTCAGAATGGCACCTGAAGTTCTCCTCCAACTCGATGAGGCTCCGAACAGAAAGGGAAAGTAAGAATGTCATGTGCCTGCGTTGAGCTCTAACTAAACACACACCTCACCTCTCCTAACACACCCACTAACTAAACACACATCTCTCCTCTCCAAACACACCCACTAACTAAACACACAACTCTTCAAACACACCCGCTAACTAAATACGCACCTCTCCAAACACACCCTCTACTAAACACACACCTCACCTCTCCAAACACACACTCCAACTAAACACACACCTCTCCTTTCCAAACACACCCGCTAACTAAAACATACCTCTCCAAACACACCATCTAACTAAACAAACACCTCACCTCTCCTAACACACCTGCTAACTAAACACACACCTCTCCAAACACACCCTCTAACTAAACACACCCGCTAACTAAACACACACCTCATCTCTCTAAACAAACCCTCAAACTAAACACACACCTCTCCTCTCCAAACACATCATCTAACTAAACACACACCTCTCCTCTCCAAACACACCCTCTAACTAAACACACACCTCTCCTCTCCAAACACACCCTCTAACTAAACACACATCTCTCCTCTCCAAACACACCCTCTAACTAAACACACACCTCTCCTCTCCAAACACACCCTCTAACTAAACACACACCTCTCCTCTCCAAACACACCCTCTAACTAAACACACATCTCTCCTCTCCAAACATATCCTCTAACTAAACACACACCTCTCCAAACACACCCACTAAACACACACCTCTCCAAACACACCCACTAAACACACACCTCTCCAAAAACACCCGCTAACCAAACACACCCTCTAACTAAACACATACCTCTCCAAACACACCCTCTAACTAAAAACACCCGCTAACTAAACACACACTTCACCTCTGCAAACACACCCTCTAACTAAACACACACCTCTCCAAACACATCCACTAAACACACCTCTTCAAACACACCCGCTAACTACACACAACTCTCCTCTCCAAACACGCCCTCTAACTAAACACACACCTCTCTAAACACGCACCTCTCCTCTCCAAACAGACAATATCCCTTGTTCAAAATAAATAGAATTGATTTGATACTGTAGTGCTAGTGTGTGGTATTGGTGGTCACGACAATCTGTTCATTTTAAAACCTTCATTTAAAACTTTCCTTCAAAATGTGCAGAATGTATTATTATAGTTTTTGTGTGTCCTGCAGACAGAGGAAAACTGTCCTTCCACTTGTGCACAAATGCGTGTGTTTGCATTACAGTTTACGGTTCATGTTAGCAGAGGCTCTTACGAGATTCGTTAATGGTCATTATTTTAGCGACATAACGACAAGCAATCAGCCTCCAGTTCTTCACTAATGTAGGTATCAAAAGACCTGCTTCCCAAATATGTAACACACACACACACACACACACACACACACAGCTAAATGGGAGTCTCTCTGAGTGCCTGGTGCAGGGCTGCATTGTGCTTTGAAGCACTTTTTCAGGCTAATAGGCTTACATGGCTGACTGGGTAATTCAAGGCGACGTGTCCTGGGTGTTACTGGTTCAGGAATGTCCTCAGTGTTCTTGCCTGGTCCCTGTGTCAGCGTCTGGCAGACAGACAGTGATCGGAAGAGCTGACAGCAGGCAACGGTTAAAGTCATGTGATCCTAACCCCCCACGCAAAGGTTAATGTCACGTGACCCTAACCACCAAACAAAGGTTACATGCATGATGGATGCATAAAGAAACACAACCAATCAAATGTGAGAGGGAGAGAGCAGGGCGGAGCTCTCTGGAGGACATGGACAGAGACACCACACACACAACTCAACACACTCGTAGTCTGCATGTGGACAGAGACACTACACACACAACTCAACACACTCGTAGTCTGCATGTGGACAGAGACACTACACACACAACTCAACACACTCGCAGTCTGCATGTGGACAGAGACACTACACACACAACTCTTAACACACTCGTAGTCTGCATGTGGACAGAGACACTACACACACAACTCTTAACACACTCGCAGTCTGTGTGCATGTGGACAGAGACACTACACACACAACTCTTAACACACTTGTAGTTTGCATGTGGACAGAGACACTACACACAGAACTCTTAACACACTCGTAGTCTGTGTGCATGTGGACAGAGACACCACACACACAACTCTTAACACACTCGTAGTCTGCATGTGGACAGAGACACTACACACACAACTCAACACACTCGTAGTCTGTGTGCATGTGGACAGAGACACTACACACGCAACTCTTAACACACTCGTAGTCTGCATGTGGACAGAGACACTACACACACAACTCAACACACTCGTAGTCTGCATGTGGACAGAGACACTACACAACTCTTAACACACTCGCAGTCTGTGTGCATGTGGACAGAGACACTACACACACAACTCTTAACACACTCGCAGTCTGTGTGCATGTGGACAGAGACACTACACACAGAACTCTTAACACACTCGTAGTTTGCATGTGGACAGAGACACTACACACACAACTCAACACACTCGCAGTCTGCATGTGGACAGAGACACTACACACACAACTCTTAACACACTCGCAGTCTGTGTGCATGTGGACAGAGACACTACACACACAACTCTTAACACACTCGCAGTCTGTGTGCATGTGGACAGAGACACCACACACACAACTCAACACACTCGTAGTCTGCATGTGGACAGAGACACTACACACACAACTCTTAACACACTCGCAGTCTGTGTGCATGTGGACAGAGACACCACACACACAACTCAACACGCTCGTAGTCTGCATGTGGACAGAGACACTACACACACAACTCTTAACACACTCGCAGTCTGTGTGCATGTGGACAGAGACACTACACACACAACTCTTAACACACTCGTAGTTTGCATGTGGACAGAGACACTACACACAGAACTCTTAACACACTCGTAGTCTGTGTGCATGTGGACAGAGACACCACACACACAACTCTTAACACACTCGTAGTCTGCATGTGGACAGAGACACTACACAGCAGACTCTGAGCAGGAAAAACACCTTCAAAGCAAAGACGTTGCTTAATGTTCAGGTGAATGGCCTAGACACACACACACACAAACACACACACACACACATACATGCACAATTCTTAATGTTCAGGTTCAGGTCTACCTCAGTAACACACATCGATATCATACTTTAATTCTACAGTAATTCACACCTCGCTCATACTTTAATTCTACAGTAACTCACACCTCTCATACTTTAATTCTACAGTAACTCACATCTCTCATACTTTAATTCTACAGTAACTCACATCTCTCTCATACTTTAATTCTACAGTAACTCACATCTCTCTCATACATTCAGGGGTGTTTGCCACCCTGATGAGTTCTCGTTATCAGGCCGAGAGGAAATGAGGGACTGCAGTGATATGAGAGACTGTCGTCCCCTGGGGAGAACATGCTTCTGGGGTTCTGCTGGAGATGAAGACTGATCTCATCTGATCTCACCTGATCTCACCTAATCTAACCTGATCTCACCTAATCTCACCTAATCTCACCGCCACCTACTA
>NC_137514.1:21190000-21197500 GCF_041902795.1 Electrophorus electricus | reverse complement strand
AGAACACACATCTCAGAATGTTAGCTCGTTACGATGGCGCGCTGGCCAAACACACTTATGAATAAGCAAACGCAACGCTGACTTTACACGGAGTGCATTATAACCAGGTGACAGGTCACAGGCAGCAGTGGCTCTCTGCGCACGGATGTCGGAACTCTTACATATTCCGTTCTTGCCCCCGGCAAACGTGCTTTGATGGTTTTAGTGATATGAATGCAAATGACAGAAAGGCCATTAAACCGAACACCTGCTGTGGAAGGATTGTGTTAGAAGCGAGGCTTCGTGATTAACTCGCAACGGCCATTTCTGACACGCCAGAAACTCCGGCGCGGGCCGAAAGGGTCCCGCGTCCTCGGGTGTTAAAATCCAGATCGGAGCGGCTTCGAGGCCTGCACCGGGAGTCCCACGCCGCCTGTTGACTCCAGCTCACCGAACATGAAAAACGAGCCAATTTACACACAAACGCCCGTCACTCAAAAAAAAAAAAAAAATGCTTTTACAAGACACACACACACATGCACAACTCTTAATGTTCAGGTGAATGGCCTACATACACACACACACACACACACACACATGCACAACTCTTAATGTTCAGGTTCAGGTCTCCCTCAGTAACACACATCTCATACTTTCATTCTAAAGTAACACACATCTCTCTTATACTTTAATTCTACAGTAACTCATATCTCTCTTATACTTTAATTCTACAGTAACACACATCTCTCTCATACTTTAATTCTACATTAACACACATCTATATCATACTTTAATTCTACAGTAACACACATCTCTCTTATACTTTAATTCTACAGTAACACACATCTCTCATACTTTAATTCTACAGTAACGCACATCTTTATTATACTTTAATTCTACAGTAACACACATCTCTCTCATACTTTAATTCTACAGTAACACATCTCTCTAATTCTACAGTAACACATCTCTCTAATACTTTAATTCTACAGTAACACACATCTTTATTATACTTTAATTCTACAGTAATGCATCTCTCTCATACTTTAATTCTACAGTAACACACATCTCTCTCATACTTTAATTCTACAGTAATACACATCTCTCTCATACTTTAATTCTACAGTAGCACACCTTTATTATACTTATACTCTATCTCTCTCTCTCTCTCTGACTCTGCAACTCTCTTGACATTATCAGGATTTTGGTACAACTCTTCCCAAGCAGAGCAGACCGTCAAGGTCGTAACGGTGACCGAAGGCAGGTCCCGTTCCGAACGGCGCTAACGCATCGTTTGGTCAGTCGGAGGTCTGATGGGAATATGGGGGGTCTAATCAGGGGGAACCTGCTTTGGCGGCGTGAGCCTGAACCTCCGACCGGCTTCGCAAAGGCAGTTGCGCATTTTGCAAACAGCACAAGGGACGACTGAGATGAAAACACTTTTTAAAAAAAGCCACAATCGATGGGTGTTGATATTTCGAAAGTGTTAATTGCAGAATGTGGCACATCTCCTGATTCCTTCCTGACTTGCCCTGCTCCGAATGACAACGGAGAGGCAACAGACAGCCTAACTAACACCGCTCCATGTTTCTGCGTCCAGCTAGCGTCTCTGCAGCGCTGCCGGGTGTCGTTTCGAAAGTAAGAGTCTTTTGTTTAATGTGACGAGCAAGTTTCAGCAGCTGCAGGTGCCGCAGTAGTTCACAGGCTTGACAAACACCTCCTCGCCTGCGCGGAGAGGGAAAAATATGAAGGGTGATAATGAACACTTCAGCACGTGGAATCTTTCAGCTGGATTCCAGACTCAATTCCATACCTCCCGCCCTCCGCCAGGAATGAAACCCAAGGGCAATAGCATTACATTCATGAAAACGGGTTTTGATTGTTCGCATCGGTGCATGTGGATTCGTGTGTCTGTATGAGTGTGTGCGCATGTGTGTGTTTTTAGTGTTCGTATGACTGCATATGTCCTTGAATGTGCTTGGATGAGTATATTTCGAATGTGAATGTGTGTGTAAATGTGCTTTATTAGTATGGGAGTGCGTGGGAGCGTGCATGTGTGTATTTATGTTTGCATGTTTTGAATGTTTGTATGAGTGTGTATATGTCCTTGCACGTGTGTTTGTATGAGTGTGTGTGTGTGTGTGTGCATGCATGAGTGTTTGTGTGTGTGTGTGTGTGTGTGTGTGTGTGCATGCATGTGTGTTTGCATGAGTGTTTGTGTGTGTGCATACATGTGTGTTTACATGAGTGTGTGTGTGTATGCATGCATGTGGTTTTGCATGAGTGTGTGCGTGTGCATGAAGGTGTGTTTGCATGCATGTGTGTTTGCATGAGTGTATGTATGAGTGTGCATGTGTACATGCATGTGTTTTTTGAGTGTATGAGTGTGTCTGCAACTGTTTGTGTGTGTGTGCGTGCGTGTGTGTGAGTGTGTGTTTGTATGTGTGTACATGTTGTGTGTGGTTTGAGTTTGAGTGCGCATACGTGTGTGGATTTGATGTGTTTGTATGCGTGTGCATGTGTGCGTGCAAGTGTGTGTGTATGTGGTTTGAGTGCCTGAATGTGTGTGCGTGTGTGTGCGCGTGTGTGGGGGAGTGGTTGTTATGGCGATCGGTGGTTACTATGGTTACGGGGAAGTTGTTATGGTGATCGCTGGATTAGATAGGGCCATAGAATAGGAAGGTTCCAGGCCCATGTTATGATAATTAGCTTCCAAACACAAAAAACAGCCAAAGCTGATTGGTTGTCTCTGTCCTCCTCTTCCTCGTGCATACGGGCTTCACGAGCTGTTTTATCTTCTCTGACTTTTGTCAGCGTTTCTCTGGAACTCAGATTGAGGCAGAAACGCAGCACCAGCGGCGGCCGTGAGGACGCCTGCTGCATGTTCTCGCTTCTCTGGTATTGACCTGATTACATCTCTGGGAGATACGCGCAGTGAGTGCTGGCAGTCCGTGTGTGCGTGTGTGAGTGAGTGAGTGTGTGTGTGTGTGTGTGTGTGTGTGTGTGCGCGTGTGAGTGTGTGTGTGTGTGTGAGTGTGCGTGTGTGTGAGTGTGATTGTTGTTTATTTTGATTCTCTCAGCTTGATACCACATGAGAGAAATCTCACCTTTCACATTTCACCTCTTACCTCCCAGTGAAATAAAGTTAATCACAGGCATGAGGCGTTCCATAGCTGGTTCTCCCTGTGTCCATGGTAACAGTGGCAGTGTCCATCACATCACAGAGAAACAGGGAATAAGGGTTAGAGTTAGAGTTAGAGTTAGAGTTAGAGTTAGGGTTAGGGTTAGAGTTAGAGTTAGAGTTAGAGTTAGAGTTAGAGTTAGAGTTAGAGTTAGGGTTAGGGTTAGGGTTAGAGTTAGGGTTAGAGTTAGAGTTAGAGTTAGAGTTAGAGTTAGAGTTAGAGTTAGGGTTAGAGTTAGGGTTAGAGTTAGGGTTAGGGTTAGGGTTAGGGTTAGAGTTAGAGTTAGGGTTAGGGTTAGGGTTAGGGTTAGAGTTAGAGTTAGAGTTAGGGTTAGGGTTAGGGTTAGGGTTAGGGTTAGAGTTAGGGTTAGGGTTAGGGTTAGAGTTAGAGTTAGAGTTAGAGTTAGAGTTAGAGTTAGGGTTAGGGTTAGAGTTAGGGTTAGAGTTAGAGTTAGAGTTAGGGTTAGGGTTAGAGTTAGAGTTAGGGTTAGGGTTAGGGTTAGGGTTAGAGTTAGAGTTAGGGTTAGGGTTAGGGTTAGGGTTAGAGTTAGGGTTAGGGTTAGGGTTAGAGTTATAGAGCTTTAGGATGGTGCTCCTCCACTCTAACTCTAACCCTAACCCTAACTCTAACTCTAACCCTAACCCTAACTCTAACTCTAACTCTAACCCTAACCCTAACTCTAACTCTAACCCTAACTCTAACCCTAACTCTAACTCTAACCCTAACTCTAACCCTAACCCTAACTCTAACCCTGCTAAGTTGAGGTTCAGCGACCCAGGTGAGGTACTGAACGTTCTCCTCTGCTCTGTGCCATCACGTCACAAAAGTCAGAAGCAGTGGGGAGGGGTGTGTGTGTGTGGGGTGGGGTGTGACCCACACATACACACACAATAAAATATGACCCGGGTGGGTGACATTTTTAGGTCAACATATATGTTTATTGCCTGTCACTATAAACACAGAATAAATACAAAACACATATTTGATAGCTTTCTACATCATTCTGTTTGCTCTTTCAGATTAAAATATTCAACATACAGTTAATTAAAATATCAATAAAAATGTCAATAAAACATTGAATGTTTATTAAGACAGACCAGCGAGGCTGTTCAGGTACATAGTACCAAGTTCTCCACAATCGATGAAAAGAAATTAAAATATTGCGTTGTTCCATCTTAAAACACTGACCTTAAGTGCCCTAAGTTCATTATGTCTTACAGTAGTGTATTAAACAGGTTTAATTCAAAAGGGCTTAATTTCGCATAAGCTGAAGGTAGAAAAAAAAAGAGAAATAAATTTCAGTCGTTTTAAAGTGGAAACTTTTGAAGGGCGAAGATGGGTGTTTCAGTTCTGTCTTGCGTTTCAGTTTGTGTGTCTTCCTCTTTTTCCTGACGTGGTCATCCACACACACACACACACACACACACACACACACAGTCTTAGCGATGTCTGAGCGGGGTGGGCCCCTGGGCCCTAACTGGAGAACAGCGCAGCGGCGGCAGCGAGCAGAACCAGCAGGACGCATCGGGTCTGTGCGGGCCGGGCGACGGACGCAGGACCGGTGTCCTGCGTGCGCGGGATCTGCTCTGGTGCCACTGGAACAGAGGAGAGAGGAGGCGTTAGGTTCTGACGAGACTGGCCCCCTCTGCTGTCGTTGGGAGGAGAATGCACCCGCCCTCCGAGAGGTGTTTTCTTTCCACTGCGATTGGTCAGCACGTAAGAGGCGGCTGACGTGATTGGTCTGTGGATAATGGGGTAGCAGACATCTTGCTGGAAAGCGGGAATGCGCCGCTTGGCTGAGGAAGACAGAGACAGAGTTTTTATCCGAACGGCCCACAAGTGCTTCCCACAGGAATCAGTGTAAAACAGGCAGAGGAGGAAGAGGGACACACACACACACACACACACACACTCACACACACACACACACACACACATACACTCACACACACATACACTCACACACACATACACTCACACACACATACACACACACAAACACACACACACACATACACTCATACACACATACACTCATACACACACACACACACACACACACACACACACAGACACACACACACACACACACACACACACACACACACACACACACACACAAACAAACACACACACACACACACACATACTCTCCTCACTGCTTCACTTCATACAGCACCTGTCTGGTGTGTGTGTGTGTGTGTGGACTGAAGCTAACTGGATATTGATCTGTGCGTGCCAGTCGATTTGGGGCTTTGACTGGTGGAGGCAGGATATCTGCTTCATGACATTAAGGGCTCCACTGGAAGAATGAGACCACGGGGGAGGGGCCAGTTAACGATGGGGGAGGGGCCAAATTGGGACAGATGAAGGTCTCATACAAAGAACCAGGACAGAAGACATTCAGGACAGACAGCAGGCATCGTGTGTGTGTGTGTGCGCGCGCAAACTGCCGACTGCGTCTGTGAATAAATGCCAAACCTCACCAGCTGAACCAAACCACACCCAGTACACACTCCGTATCCCTCCGCCCGGGGCCCCAGTAAACACCCCACGCCTCCAAACGTCAGATATTCCGGCAACAAATAAATACTTCTCAGCCACATTTGCTCATGTGATCTCCTTTAGAGGGCAGCGGCGAGACAAAGCTGTTTCTCAACATTCTCATACATGGCTCGTGTTTGCTCAAATGAGCTCGTAACAAAGATGTGATTTTCCATGCGTGGACTCCAAGGATGTTATTCATCCCAAATCAAACGCAACGGGAAGAATCTGGTCGGCTCGTGTACATGGTCTTCTATGTCTCGGTACACACACACACACACACACACACACACACACACACACACACACAGACACACACACACACACACTAATGCTGTGTAAGACTTCAAATATTTACATTGTAGTTGCACTGGAAAATCTGCACAGAAGGAAACAAACTGGTCATTGTGCTTCAAGAAGACACCAACACAAACGTGAAATAACCTCATTCTTAGTGGGTATTCCTCCAGCTCTGGGGAAGAGACATAACACCGCCCTGGTTCTACCCAACAATGAAAGCTTCTCATATCACTGACAAGCTGTTATCCAGTTAGACAAACCAGGAGATTTTCCCCCATTCTGAGATTCTGTGCTGTCCGGAGTGCTGTCCCTGTCCCCTGCCGTTTTTCCCCGGACACAAGCCGAGCCCCTCCTACCTGTCTGGGACACCGTTGCCAGCCTGGGTTGATGGTAACTGTGGTGTTTGTGAGAAGGTAACATTTGAAAAGGCAATGCTAAATGGGAGATTAATGTGGTTTACGTGGTTTACTGTGAATCTGGCAACCGGTTCATACCTAGTCTCGGCACTGTGTTCCTGGTGAGTAAAAGGTCACAGAGGTCATGCAGACAGCGTGTGTCCTCTGTCTGCTACAGTCTGTTTTGTGGAGGCGGTCTGGACCTTCTGTACCAGGATAACGACCGTGTCTTTACACCTCAGGGGGTGTTTACTTCTGTGATGCCCACACACTGGTGTGTGTGTGTGTGTGTGTTTCAGTCCTCTGTTGTATTTCCACTGTCCTTTGACACAGGAAGAGGAAACATCTTCCAAAGACAGGAAAAGCAGAAAACATTTGTCACCTTTTCCATGTCTGCTCATTCCCTCTTGGAACAATCCCCGACAGGAACGTTCCCAGTAGGAACATTCCCAGCCGGAACATAATTGAACCCATAAGTGTTACAATGTGTCTATAAGGAATGGGCTTCTCTTGGGCTGGTGACCAGCAGGTCTGCTGTCTCCACTGATAAGAAAGACACAGAGAAGAAGAACCAGGACTGTGGACACCCTCCTGAGTGGGCAGATCTCCACAGGTCTCGCCTCATGCCCCGCCCACCCACTGGGTCTGTCTTGACCCCTTCCCTGAAGAGGAGGACAAGGTCTCCCTAATCTCCGCATCTCCTGGGGGTTGGGGGGGGGGCATGATGCTGATGAGATTAGCATGATTACATCATCCACCCTCAGCCTGGGATTTGCACCCGTAGTCTGTCACGGTAACGATGAACACCAGCTAACTCTGATTAGCCGTGTCGACGTCCAGGGGTGTGGAGACAGCAGACTGCCGTGGAACAGAACACCGTGTATGGTGACGATGACGAGGACGATGGTGACGATGAAGAGCGTTTTATCTGGGCGCTGGGCTAACAGACGTCTGATCTGGACATTAGAGATAATTATCCAGCGTCACGCTTCAGTTCGTCAGCATGAACCTCAAAAGAGACGAGACACGAAGACGAGACATCGTTAGAGGAAGTGGAACATCTGGGAGGACATGAAGACAGCTGTCCTCTGAGGGACGTG
>NC_137514.1:21182500-21187500 GCF_041902795.1 Electrophorus electricus | reverse complement strand
ATAACGAGAACCACGTTCCCGGAGACAAAAACTTTATCCGGCTCCTTCATGATCCGAAAGAAGCGATGGAGAGGAGGAAGATTTGTATGTTTCTCACCCCAGAGAGCAATTCAATTAGAGTGAGGTCTGGAATAATATTACACACGAGTCGCACGTAATTATAGCACTCCGCTGTTAAGTCATAAATAATAATTAGAACAAATTACGGCACAGACCTCAGTAATTAGCGACCCCACTAGAGCAGGCAGACGACGCTTTAACGTGAATGAAGCAGGAGCAGGAACAAAACAGGATAAAAACCTCCACCGTTGTCCGATTAACCGTCTGTCAGAAGGATCGGTTTGAGTGCGACGAACCGCTGGGCGATGTCCGGACAGCAGATGCCTGGAACGCCGGGAAGCTCGTGGCCCAGGTTTTCCAGCCGGCGCTCCTCGGAAGCTCGGGACGTTTTGGGCTGTCGTCACGCGAGCTCTGTCCGCAGTGCTCGGTCAGCCGTCAGAAAATTCCACCCCCATTCCTCTGCCCTTGAGTCCCGACGACCACTAATTTCACAAACTCATCAAGTGATTCCCAAAATCCACCTTCAGTGTCTCCACCTTTAGGGTGGAGGTCTGAGAGACCTCGCTCTGACATAACCTCTGACCCCAGAAGCCTCCCCACCCTCATTAATCCCAGCTGGACAGAGCTGGAGAGGAAACGCATTGTATCGTTCACACAGATGAAAGACCCAGAGAACATCGCCATGGCAACCCAGGAAAGACACACCTGTCAGTCAAACGCTGCGTGTTTGAGTAACATGCTGATTGGTGAGTGCCTAAAATGTAATTGCGTCAACCAGATATGCCATATACACTTACAACGTGGGTAAGGTAGTTATTTACACACACACACACACACACACACACACACACACACACACACACACACACACCCACATACACGCACACACACCTACATACACGCACACACACACACACATATAAACAAGAAAAATAAAAGACAAATCAGGACCCAGTTTGAAAAATCCTTAAGAACTGTCCAGACAGATTAAGCCCAAAGTTGTAGCCAGTCACCCCATATAACCCCCATATAACCCTCATATAATCCCCATATAACCCCATATAATCCCCATATAACCCAATATAACCCTCCATATAAACCCCATATAACCCCCATATAACCCTCCATATAATCCAGATATAACCCCCATATAACCCCCATATAACACTCCATATAATCCAGATATAACCCCCATATAATCCCCATATAACCCAATATAACCCCCATATAACCCCCATATAACCCCCATATAATCCAGATATAACCCCCATATAATCCCCATATAACCCCCATATAATCCCCATATAATCCAGATATAACCCCCATATAACCTCCATATAATCCAGATATAACTCCCATATAATCCCCATATAACCCCCATATAACCACATATAACCCCCATATAACCCTCCATATAATCCAGATATAACCCCCATATAACCCTCCATATAATCCAGATATAACCCCCATATAATCCCCATATAACCCAATATAACCCCCATATAACCCTCCATATAATCCAAATATAACCCCCATATAATCCCCATATAATCCAGATATAACCCCCATATAACCTCCATATAATCCAGATATAACCCCCATATAATCCCCACATAACCCCCATATAACCACATATAATCCCCATATAATCCAGATATAACCCCCATATAACCCTCCATATAATCCAGATATAACCCCCATATAACCCAATATAACCCCCATATAACCCTCCATATAACCCAATATAACCCCCATATAACCCCATATAACCCTCCATATAAGCCCCATATTAACCCCCATATAACCACATATAATCCCCATATAATCCAGATATAACCCCCATATAACCCTCCATATAATCCAGATATAACCCCCATATAATCCCTATATAACCCAATATAACCCCCATATAACCCTCCATATAACCCAATATAACCCCCATATAATCCCCCATATAACCCCATATAACCCCCATATAACCCCCCATATAATCCCCCATATAACCCAATATAACCCCCATATAACCCTCATATAACCCCCCATATAACCCCCCATATAACCCCCCCATATAACCCCCCCATATAACCCCCCCATATAACCCCCATAAAAACCCCCATATAACACCCCCAGACAATCACCCCCATATAACATGGGATGGGGGCTTGGGAAGCAAATTCCTCCACCCTATGCTGCTCCACCCTCCACTCCTCCACCCTCCCCTCCTCCACCCTCCACTCCAAGCTCCCTGGCCTCCCACTCAGATCTGCAGCACACTCTTATGTTTATTTAAATGCTTTCTGGAAATGAGACATTTTTCACGGCATAATTCCTAGCAGGGCCCCTCATCGCGCCATTTGTTTTCAACTGACCCAAGCAGGTGTCATATATCACTGGAGGGAAACTGAAATTAGTTTCCTAAAATACCCACAAGGCAATGCACTTTAGGCTCTGCCTTATGCAGGTCAGTTGGGGGCTGGTGACAGTAGCAGGTGGAGGTGGTGGTGGAGGCAGGTGACAGTATCTGGTGACAGTAGCAGGTGGAGGTGGTGGTGGAGGCAGGTGACAGTATCTGGTGACAGTAGCAGGTGGAGGTGGTGGAGGAGGCAGGTGACAGTATCTGGTGACAGTAGCAGGTGGAGGTGGTGGTGGAGGCAGGTGACAGTATCTGGTGACAGTAGCAGGTGGAGGTGGTGGTGGAGGCAGGTGACAGTATCTGGTGACAGTAGCAGGTGGAGGTGGTGGTGGAGGCAGGTGACAGTATCTGGTGACAGTAGCAGGTGGAGGTGATGGTGGAGGCAGGTGACAGTATCTGGTGACAGTAGCAGGTGGAGGTGGTGGTGGAGGCAGGTGACAGTATCTGGTGACAGTAGCAGGTGGAGGTGGTGGTGGAGGCAGGTGACAGTATCTGGTGACAGTAGCAGGTGGAGGTGGTGGTGGAGGCAGGTGACAGTATCTGGTGACAGTAGCAGGTGGAGGTGGTGGTGGAGGCAGGTGACAGTATCTGGTGACAGTAGCAGGTGGAGGTGGTGGTGGAGGCAGGTGACAGTATCTGGTGACAGTAGCAGGTGGAGGTGGTGGTGGAGGCAGGTGACAGTATCTGGTGACAGTAGCAGGTGGAGGTGGTGGTGGAGGCAGGTGACAGTATCTGGTGACAGTAGCAGGTGGAGGTGGTGGAGGAGGCAGGTGACAGTATCTGGTGACAGTAGCAGGTGGAGGTGGTGGTGGAGGCAGGTGACAGTATCTGGTGACAGTAGCAGGTGGAGGTGGTGGTGGAGGCAGGTGACAGTATCTGGTGACAGTAGCAGGTGGAGGTGGTGGTGGAGGCAGGTGACAGTATCTGGTGACAGTAGCAGGTGGAGGTGGTGGAGGAGGCAGGTGACAGTATCTGGTGACAGTAGCAGGTGGAGGTGGTGGTGGAGGCAGGTGACAGTATCTGGTGACAGTAGCAGGTGGAGGTGGTGGTGGAGGCAGGTGACAGTATCTGGTGACAGTAGCAGGTGGAGGTGGTGGAGGAGGCAGGTGACAGTATCTGGTGACAGTAGCAGGTGGAGGTGGTGGTGGAGGCAGGTGACAGTATCTGGTGACAGTAGCAGGTGGAGGTGGTGGTGGAGGCAGGTGACAGTATCTGGTGACAGTAGCAGGTGGAGGTGGTGGTGGAGGCAGGTGACAGTATCTGGTGACAGTAGCAGGTGGAGGTGGTGGTGGAGGCAGGTGACAGTATCTGGTGACAGTAGCAGGTGGAGGTGGTGGTGGAGGCAGGTGACAGTATCTGGTGACAGTAGCAGGTGGAGGTGGTGGTGGAGGCAGGTGACAGTATCTGGTGACAGTAGCAGGTGGAGGTGGTGGAGGAGGCAGGTGACAGTATCTGGTGACAGTAGCAGGTGGAGGTGGTGGTGGAGGCAGGTGACAGTATCTGGTGACAGTAGCAGGTGGAGGTGGTGGTGGAGGCAGGTGACAGTATCTGGTGACAGTAGCAGGTGGAGGTGGTGGAGGAGGCAGGTGACAGTATCTGGTGACAGTAGCAGGTGGAGGTGGTGGTGGAGGCAGGTGACAGTATCTGGTGACAGTAGCAGGTGGAGGTGGTGGTGGAGGCAGGTGACAGTATCTGGTGACAGTAGCAGGTGGAGGTGGTGGAGGAGGCAGGTGACAGTATCTGGTGACAGTAGCAGGTGGAGGTGGTGGTGGAGGCAGGTGACAGTATCTGGTGACAGTAGCAGGTGGAGGTGGTGGTGGAGGCAGGTGACAGTATCTGGTGACAGTAGCAGGTGGAGGTGGTGGTGGAGGCAGGTGACAGTATCTGGTGACAGTAGCAGGTGGAGGTGGTGGTGGAGGCAGGTGACAGTATCTGGTGACAGTAGCAGGTGGAGGTGGTGGTGGAGGCAGGTGACAGTATCTGGTGACAGTAGCAGGTGGAGGTGGTGGTGGAGGCAGGTGACAGTATCTGGTGACAGTAGCAGGTGGAGGTGGTGGTGGAGGCAGGTGACAGTATCTGGTGACAGTAGCAGGTGGAGGTGGTGGTGGAGGCAGGTGACAGTATCTGGTGACAGTAGCAGGTGGAGGTGGTGGTGGAGGCAGGTGACAGTATCTGGTGACAGTAGCAGGTGGAGGTGGTGGTGGAGGCAGGTGACAGTATCTGGTGACAGTAGCAGGTGGAGGTGGTGGAGGAGGCAGGTGACAGTATCTGGTGACAGTAGCAGGTGGAGGTGGTGGTGGAGGCAGGTGACAGTATCTGGTGACAGTAGCAGGTGGAGGTGGTGGTGGAGGCAGGTGACAGTATCTGGTGACAGTAGCAGGTGGAGGTGGTGGTGGAGGCAGGTGACAGTATCTGGTGACAGTAGCAGGTGGAGGTGGTGGAGGAGGCAGGTGACAGTATCTGGTGACAGTAGCAGGTGGAGGTGGTGGTGGAGGCAGGTGACAGTATCTGGTGACAGTAGCAGGTG
>NC_137514.1:21155000-21177500 GCF_041902795.1 Electrophorus electricus | reverse complement strand
TGCACCGGGCGGGGTCCTCGCAGAGTACCTGGCGGTACGGGAGAGCCGTAATGGGAATGACGGATGAATAAACGATGGAGGAGCGACGAGTTCTGGCCGCACATTAGCGTACGGTCGATGGAGCTCCGGCCGGATGGGAATGGCGGCTCCGGATCAATGCCAGACTAATCTGTGAAAGGGCGGAGTGGCTAATCGATGGCATTCCGTCCTCCGTAACCACACGGCCGTCTAATAGCGTGCGGTCAGATAATTACCGCCGCCAATTAGGATCAGGGCACGGCAGGAATGCAGAGGAATCCATCACAATGGGACGCTCCGACCGGATCACCCGACACCGGCACGCTCACCGGGGAACCATCACGGACATGTCAATTACCCACAATGCCAAAATGGATGAATTTTGCTGAGACTAAATGACTGGGGTTTTATTTTTTTACTTTTAAGTTTAACCAAAAATACGAGCACTGCTCTGTAATTACACAACCTTCATTTAAAATGACTGCACACCATATCCAGGCCATACTCTACCAAACACTACCACACACACTGTCACACACTCTACCATGCACTATGCCACACACTATACCACACACTCAACTACACACTCAACCAAACACACCACCACACACTCAACCAAACATGCTATCACACACACACTACCAAACATGTTACCACACACACTCTCACACACTACCACACACACTACCAGACACTCTACCATGCACACTACCACACACACCACCACACACTCTAACAGGGCTTCCTCTGACCTAACACTGCAGAGCTAATCTCAGATACTGTAGTCCCCATCTGTACATTAAAGCTCTGAGTCTCCAGGGACGTTTGTCAAATCCACTCAGTTCCTCCCCCTTATCCTCTTAATTACCACACAGCTGCTATTTTTCCAGGTTTCACATTAATTAACTCGCATGCCAGTGCCTTAATGCACTGTGTAAGTCCAGCATCACTTAAATACTGCACACGTCTAAACCCAGCATGCAGCAAGACCCGCCATGCATGGATACGTCATGCGTGCGCCTGTCGTCATGGACACATCACGCGTGTGCTCACTTTCACTGAGGTCTGAGCACAACATGTATTCCAAAAATCCTTTTTAAGAAAAGATTTTCAGTTGAATTCTTAACGAGTGAATTCCCACACATAGGGGTGTGTCCCTATCCCGCACACAGGGGTGTGTCCCTGTCCCACACACAGGGGTTCCCACGGAAGACGTGCTAGCCGGCAAATTGACTGCTTTATTGGAGGAAAGAGTGGGAAAAGGGGAAATGTGGAATATGGAATCTCCGTGCTCCCCACGGCCAACAGCGCTGTAACCCGATGACATTCCATGAGCGAGGTTAAAACTTTTCCAATGGGCTAATTTAACACCGGAACCTTCCGCGCTATGGTTGACCTTGACCGGGGGAGCCAGATGAACCAAGCGACAGCGGGGCTTATCGCTAAAAAAACAAAACCCAAAAAGAGCTGTTTTCTCCAGCCGAACGTGACAGACACATCCCCATGGAGACATGGCTGCTTGTGTGTGATTACGTTCTGAGGGCTTCCACACAGACCCATGACCCATGTCTGCGTGACGTGCGTGTTTCCTGCTTCACTGTTGTGAAGACTGAATCTTTCACGCTTAGGTGTCACAAAACCCCCAGTACCTTTGGTCATTAGAGGAATCTTAATCAATCATTTTTAGGCATGTTGACACCTTAAACGTGCCTTAGTTATTATGTCTGTGAGTCAAGAGTGATGTTCTAGATGAGAAATAATCACGTTCCTCATCGAATTGGTAATTGTGATTAACAATGTACTGTGACGCTACATCATAGATCACCAGATGTCTCATAGAGTATAAGTGAAATCTAAAATGAAATATTTCATTATCACATTAATAAGGATCACTCTCAAACTAGCAACTCAAATAAACATGCAGAGGGCCAGTCAGATGCAGAGGGAGGAGTCTGTCAGCACGACGGAATAGCTCGCGCCCTGCATCTCCCACCCCCTTCCCTGAAGCCCCGCCCCCACGCGGCCCCGCCCCTTCCAGACGCTGACGTGTTCCTTGTTTGTCAGTTTTGCCATCAGAACAATATTAAAACTTCACCTTTGATATTAAAATCTCATTTTTCTTGACTTCTTTTGATTTCTCTGTCCCTGCGTCACTTAAGGGGATCTTAAGGGGATGGCTTCTGTGGGCTGTAACCCAGCAACCATCACGTGGACTACAAATAACGCCACGGACGTGAGAGTGGAGCTGACGCTGAGTGTTAACTGGTTACCTGACCGAAGTGCTAGACATTGACTAACGTTACATGGGCTACAACAGGGGCTAAGCTCACGTGACCTGAGCCGTGCAGTAGGCCACGTGTGCCACAGCAGGCCTAAAGGTCACGTGTGCTACAGTAGGCCTAAATGCAATTGGCAGTAAGACAGGGCTATTTAACATCTTAAGCAACCCAGGAACAGTGGTGTAGACAGACAGACCTCCAGCTTTGCACAACAGTTAGACAGCCACTTGCACCCTGAGAGAAGAGTGTGTCTCCTCCAACCCGCCTTTCCGACAGCTGGATCACTGCTTCGATATGCTTTTTGCTTGAGATATCGCTTTGAACCCGAGTTCGAGCGGCAATGCCTCGGGCGACACACACACACACACACACACACACACACACACACACACACACACACGCCCACACATTGGAGCAGCTTGCGAGAGAATGTGTGCTAACTAACCTACAATACATATTTATCTTCCTACTCTGTTCCTTTGCTAAACGCTTCCAGCGCGACGGAGCACGTTGCTGCGAGCAGGACTGGTGAATTCCGCATTAATTATGATGTTACTGAGCGTTTCGCCACATGAACAAGTTCCTCTGTCTCCTCGCGCTCCGAGTCGCAGCTCACCCTTTCCTTCATCACGTCCTCGCGTCCGTGCCCACGCACGGACAGGAAACATCTCAGCCTACGCTTCCTTTGCGCACTTTCGCGCCTCAGGACATCACTGTTTGTCCGAAACGCAACAGACACTTTTTATTCAAATGCATGTAACACTGACACCTTTTTAATATCTTTGGCACCAAAATACCTACATTTGTTTTATTTTGCAATCTTGCTGTGACACACTGAATTTTAATCAATTGTAATTCGTGGTATTCGGCGCTGCCAATGTAACTGACGCGGTAACTATAACTTATCCCGTTAACTGAATCTTTGTAAAATGACCTTGTCTTCCGGATGCGTGCGGCCATGGTGGGTTTCTCTCCGGAGCAATGAGGAACTCTTCCACAGCCAGATTCTTGGCCCGCACTTTTGGTGAATTCCATTGTCGGTTCCAGCGCGACACACCTGGCATGTCAGCAATGGTACGCCTCTCTCAGCTAATCCTGACCCGCAGTTAGACTAACGTCCCGCCTTCAAGCTCTCGTCCAGACAAATACAGACGAACGCAGAACTGTGACGTGACAACGATCTTCATCAGACATCCTTCTGTTCTTCAGACATCTTTTAACACGTTCAAGATACATTGTAAAGGCGTCTTTACGTTTAGTGTATGGCGATGACGTTTGGATTTCTACAGGCAGATGACGGAGGGAGAAGGTCAGACACGGAGGTCCTCCCGGAGGACGGCGAGGATGGTGAGCGTAGACCGAGTCTCGCTTCCTGCTCTCACACGACCGGTGTGAACACCACCCCGTGTCACTGGAGGCTGCGAAATTTGTTCAGTTGACACTTTCCGCGAGGTGGCCCGGGCTGTCAGAGAGGTTAAACAGATCCGGCCAGTCCTGCCACACCTCCGGAGTGGGGGCAGGTTTAGAGGTTGCCAGGTGATGATTACGGGGGTGTGGTTAAGCCCCAGGGGCGGCCGACTGACAGCCAGAGAGGAGTTAGCCGTAACCCACGGACCTGAGGTGTGACGGCACACTGGCAGGACGCCAGCAACTGTGAGGGAAAGAGGGCAGGGCTTCATAGGCCGACCGTGGAGGTCACGGGGCAAAGCACATGGAACCAACACCTGGTCTGAGTTATCCACACACACATACACTCATATATATATATATATAAATATATACACACAAGCACACACACACCACACACCTAGACTCATACACAAGCACAAACCCACACACAACCCCCTCCCCACCCCCACACACACACACACACCTAGACACACACACACACACACACACACACACAGAGGACCATGACCATTCAGTTACACACACCTGAGGTTCCACACACCTGAGGCAGAAATAAGGAGTTATACTTACTCTCAAAGTACTGAAGGGCTGTTTTTCCTCTAATGGTACTTTTAGGATTTCATCACAGTACTTTTATGTTTTGTAATGTTTTGATAAAGTACTTTTACTTCACTGCATGAATTTTTAATAAACATTACAGAGTAAAAAAATGTTAAATTTCAGTTTGTAATTTCAGTTGAATTTCAGTCTGTAGAAGAAAGCAGAACTACTGGCTCCTGTTCCAGATGTCACCACTACCAGAACCCGTGCAGATATGTCAGCAGTCGTGGAACACCGGTGAGACACCAGCGTCGTTATGACATTAGTCAGAGACACTGCGTCATTATGACATTAGTCAGAGATACTGCGTCATTATGACATTAGTCAGAGACACTGCGTCCTTATGACGTGTATCAGAGACACTGCGTCGTTATGACATTAGTCAGAGACACTGCGTCCTTATGACGTGTATCAGAGACACTGCGTCATTATGACGTGTATCAGAGACACTGCGTCATTATGACATTAGTCAGAGACACTGCGTCCTTATGACGTGTATCATAGACACTGCGTCCTTATGACGTGTATCAGAGACACTGCGTCCTTATGACGTGTATCAGACACTGCGTCCTTATGACGTGTATCAGAGACACTGCGTCATTATGACGTGTATCAGAGACACTGCGTCATTATGACATTAGTCAGAGACACTGCGTCGTTATGACATTAGTCAGAGACACTGCGTCCTTATGACGTGTATCAAAGACACTGCGTCATTATGACATTAGTCAGAGACACTGCGTCCTTATGACGTGTATCAGAGACACCACGTCCTTATGACGTGTATCAGAGACACTGTGTCATTATGACATTAGTCAGAGACACTGCGTCATTATGACATTAGTCAGAGACACTGCGTCATTATGACGTGTATCAGAGACACTGCGTCCTTATGACGTGTATCAGAGACACTGCGTCATTATGACATTAGTCAGAGACACTGCATCCTTATGACGTGTATCAGAGACACTGCGTCATTATGATATGTATCAGACACTGCGTCCTTATGACGTGTATCAGAGACACTGCGTCGTTATGATATGTATCAGAGACACTGCATCCTTATGACGTGTATCAGAGACGCTGCGTCGTTATGATGTTAGTCAGAGACACTGCATCGTTATGATGTTAGTCAGAGACACTGCGTCGTTATGACGTTAGTCAGAGACACTGTGTCATTATGACATGCATCAGAGACACTGCATCGTTATGATGTTAGTCAGAGACACTGCTTCGTTATGACGTTAGTCAGAGACACTGTGTCATTATGACATTAGTCAGAGACTCTGTGTCATTATGGTGTTAATCAGAGACACTGCATCATTATGACATGCATCAGAGACACTGCGTTGTTATGATGTTAATCAGAGATACCAGCATTGTTATGACGTGTATCAGAGACACTGCATCATTATGATGTTAATCAGAGACACTGCGTCGCTATGTCTAATATTACCCAGAAATCTCTTTTAGCTAAATTGCTATGATATTTTAGAATAAAAATCAGATAAACTTTTCATTAAAACTATATTTGCGATTGCGACTGTTAGCTTCATAGGTAATCTGAGGGTCCTGTTACGCACACCTGGAGTCCAGTTACACACATCTAAGGGTCCAGTTACACACATCCGAGGGTCCCGTTACACACACCTGGAGGTCCTGTTACACGCATCTAGTGGTCACATTACACACCTGATGATCCAGATACACACATCTAGTGGTTCAAGTACACACACCTGGTGATACAGATACACACATCTAGTGCTTCAGGTACACACACCTGATGATCCAGATACACACATCTAGTGGTTCAGATACACACACCTGATGGAAAGCTGCTGTTTCTGTCGCTTCTTCTGAGACTTTCCAAACATTTCCAGCACAAAGATTCCTGATATTCATTTTCTCCTTTCTCACTTTGGGAGAGATGAATTTTGGAGCCAAACACGAGCGCCACATTCAGCCCTCTTACACGAAGCCCGCCAGCGCTCTTCATTGCTCTTCATCGCTCTTCATCGCTCTTCATTGCCTCTCCTGCCAGACATATCCCCACGTGTCCTGCTTCACTCTGGAAAGCGCAGGAACTAAAGACCGGCCCAGACACAAAGGCCCGCTGTCGGAAGTTGGAGTCACGCCGGGTGAATTTTCCCTCTGCCACTACCGTGGACCATTGCCATGGCAACGGGGCATCCGAGGGACGGGAGGATGAGAGTCACGTCTCGTCAATAAAAGTGCGGACGCGTGAGTGCTGATCGCCCCCTCTCGCTCCCCGCGGCTGGGAATGCTTAGCACCTAGGAAATCTCCGCAAGTTCCGCAGCACTGCAGCACTGCTGTGTTTTAGTCTTTACTGAAACGTGGCTCAGCGACAGTATTTCAGATGCCGCCGTTCATCTGGATGGATTAGTCTCAATCCGTGCTGATAGAGACAATGCGCTCTCCGGCAAAACACGCGGCGGAGTATGCATTTATATCAGTGAGTCCTGGTGTAAAAACTCTGTGCTTGTCATTAAGTACTGCTCACCGCTGGTGGAGTTTGCTATTGTCAGATGCAGACCTTTTAATTTACCACGGGAATTCACCAACATGTTTATAATTGCGCTGTACATTCCACCCAGCGCGAACACACGAGAGGCTCTCCAGGAGCTGTATGGAGTGATTAGTGAACGTTCGCAGAATGTTCATCCAGACGGACTGTTTATTGTTGCCGGAGACTTCAACCACGCAAATCTCAAGTCGGTACTGCCTAAATTCCATCAACATGTGAACATGTTGCAACGAGAGGAGCGAACGCGCTGGATCTCATTTACACAAACATCTCCAGTGCTTACCTGGCGGAGCCCCTCCCCCACCTCGAATACTCTGATCACGTGTCTGTAATGTTGATTCCTCCATATAGACCGATCGTCAGACACTCGAAACCGCTTCTGAAGCAGGTGAGAACCTGGCCAGCAGGAGCCATCTCTGCTCTTCAGGACTGTTTTGAGCCGACGACTTGGATCACATTCAAGGAGGCTGCTAGTGACGGTGGCACTGTTAACCCGGAAGAGTATACAGCATCAGTGACTGGCTACATCAGCAAGTGCATTGATGATGTTACTGTCTCCAAGACCATCACCACACGCCCCAACCAGAAGCCATGGATGACTGCTGAGGTGCGCATGCTACTGAAGACCCGTGACTCAGCCTTCAGAACAGGTAACAGAGAGGCTCTCAGGAAAACAAGAGCCAAACTGTCACGTGTGATCATGGAAGCAAAGCGTGCACACGCACAGAGGATCCATGGACACTTCAAAGACACTGGTGACACACGGTGCATGTGGGAGGGCATTCAGGCCATTACTAACTACAGGGAAACACCACCTTCCTGTGACAGTGATGCCATCCTCCCAGATGCACTGAATGACTTCTATGCACGATTTGAAGCACAGAACAACGTTGCAGCGGAAAAGTCCATCCCTCCGCAAAATGACCAGGTGCTGTGCCTGACTGCGGCTGATGTGAGGCGTACTCTGCGTGGAGTTAACCCACGGAAAGCTGCTGGACCAGACGACATCCCGGGTGTGCTCAGAGAATGTGCTGACCAGCTTGCAGATGTCCTGACAGACATCTTCAATATCTCTCTGAGCTGCGCCGTGGTCCCAACATGCTTCAAGACCACCACCATCGTCCCCGTGCCTAAGAAGCCCACGGTGTCGTGTCTCAACGACTACCGTCCCATCGCACTCACATCCATCATCATGAAGTGCTTCAAGAAACTCGTCATTAGACACATCAAGACCCAGCTTCCCCCTTCTCTGGACCCCCTGCAGTTCACGTACCGCTCCAACCGCTCTACAGATGATGCCATCTCTACCACACTTCATCTGGCACTCACACATCTGGATAAAAAGGGCACCTACGTAAGAATGCTGTTCATAGACTTCAGTTCAGCATTCAACACCATTGTTCCTCAGCATCTGATTGGAAAGTTGAGCTTACTGGGCTTGAACACCTCCCTCTGCAACTGGATCCTGGATGTCTTGACTGGTAGACCTCAGTCAGTCCGGATTGGGAGCAGCACTTCCAACACCACCACACTGAGTACTGGTGCTCCCCAGGGCAGCGTACTCAGCCCTCTGCTGTTCACACTGCTGACTCATGACTGTGCAGCGATGCACAGATCCAACCACATGATCTAGTCCACTGATGACACGACCGTGGTGGGTCTCATCAACAAAGACGACGAGTCAGCATACAGAGAGGAGGTGCAAGAACTGGTGAGCTGGTGTAAGGTCAAAACCTGTATCTGAATGTTGACAAGACAAAAGAAATGGTTGTTGACTTCAGGAGAGCAAAGCGAGATCACTCCCCGCTTGCCATCAATGGCTCCTCAGTGGAGATCATCAAGAACATCAAGTTCCTTGGTGTTCACTTAGCGGAGAACCTCATCTGGACCCTGAACACCATCACCAAGAGAGCCCAGCAACATCTATACTTCCTTCAGCAGCTGAGGGAAGCCCATCTCCCATCACCCATCCTCACTACTTTCTACAGAGGTACTGTAGAGAGCATCCTGAGCAGCTGCATCATTACCTGGTTTGGGAACTGCACCGCCTTTGACCGCAAGACCCTCCAGAGAATAGTGAGAACAGCTGAGAAGATCATTGGGGTCTCTCTTCCCTCCATCATGAACATCTACACAACACGCTGCATCCAGAAAGCCACCAACATTGTGAAAGACCCCACACACCCCTCACATGAACTGTTCACCCTTTTGCCATCTGGAAGAAGGTACCGCACCATCCAGTCCTGCACCTCCAGACTGTGCAACAGCTTCTTCCCAGAAGCCATTAGACTCCTGAACTCTGGCTAACTCCAATCCCGATTCAGATTCCAAAATCGGCACTTTTATACACACACATACACACATGCTTATACACAGTTACACACACTCACACACACACACACACACTCACACACACACACACGCACACACATACATACATATCCATACACACACTCACACATTGTTTTGCATCGGACTAGTGCTGAAGTCAAACCTCACACAAATAAACTATGCACTCCTGTTGCAGTCTTGCACATTATCCTACTTGCTGCTAGAGTACTGTACTAAACCAGCACTGTACTCTGAACTGTTCTAGCTGCTACCGGTGACTGCTATGTTCAGTGTAGCATGTCACTGACTCCTCTGCACCACTCGCTTTACATGTGCCCAGTACTGTGTACTGCACTAAATAATTGCACTGTCTACTCATTTTGTATTTGTCCTGTCCTGTATTTATTATTGTTTATTTAATGTTTATTTAATGACATTTTTGCACTATATTGGACTGTTTGCACTTGTGTAGCATGTTGTCTGCTGCACTGTTGTTTTGTGTTGCACCATGGTCCTGGAGGAACATTGTCTCGTTCTTGTTGTGCACTTGTATATAGCTGAAATGACAATAAAACCTTTTTGAACTTGAACGTGAACTTGAAGCATCTCCAAGCAGAGGCACTTGGAACGTCTGGGTCTCGTCCATCTGCCGGCTGCAGGGACGGACTTCCGAATGCGTGAGAAGCGGCCGTCAGCCATGCTATGAAAACATGGAAACAGGCCCAGAGGCAGTGTGAGGAAACAATGTTTACAGCCTCCCTCCTCTGACAGCTCCTCTGCACTGTGTGTGTGTGTGTGTGTGTGTGTGTGTGTGTGTGTGTGTGTTTGTGTGTGTGTTTGTATATGAGTGTGTGTGCACATGTGTGTGTGTGTTTGTGTATAAATGTGTGTGCAAGTGTTTGTGTTTTTTTGTGTGAGTGTGCATGTTTGTGTGTGTGCTTGTGTATGTGTGTGTGCACATGTTTGTGTGTTTGTGTATGAGTGTGTGCAAGTGTGTGTGTGTGTGTGTGTATGAGTGTGTGCAGTTGTATTTCTGTTTGTGTATGAGTGTGTGTGCAGGTGTGTGTGTGTATGAGTGTGTGCAAGTATGTTTGTGTGTGAGTGTGTGTGTGTGCACTTGTTTGTGTGTGTTTGTGTATGAGTGTGTGTGCAAGTGTTTGTGTGTATGTTTGTGAAGGAGTGTGTGTGCACATTTGTGTGTGTTTGTTTATGAGTGTGTGTGCAAATGTGTGTGTGTGTGTGTGTGTGTGTGTGTGTGTGTGTGTGTGTGTGTATTTTGCAGATGACTAGTGAATGCAATAATGGCACATTTTCAGAAAATCAAAATGGACCTCACACACTCCAGTGTTTCACTGAAACTCAAATGGACCTCACACACTCCAGTGTTTAACTAAAATTCAAATGGACCTCACACACTCCAGTGTTTCACTGAAACATCACTGCAAGCTGCATAAGGAGTTTGGTAGGAAATGCTATGATAGTACTGAAGAAGCTAAGAAGCTAATATTACACTATAACACTCCACCCAGATGCAGACCTGCACAGTAACACGCCACCCAGATGCAGACCTGCACAGTAACACTCCACCCAGATGCAGACCTGCACAGTAACACTCCACCCAGATGCAGACCAGCACAGTAACACTCCACCCAGATGCAGACCTGCACAGTAACACTCCACCCAGATCCTCCATCGTTCTACCGTGTGCACAACCTTGCAGCTCCAGCACTGAGGACGTGATATATCCCCAGTTAGCATGCTAACACAGCAGTGAACGCCACCTCACGCAGTGAGCCGGAAGGCACGATTATCTTCATAATCAATCGTCAGGAGTGACTGCTCAAGACAAGTTCTCACGTGTCAGCATTACGTGCCGCTGCGTCCCGGAACACTGGATTAGACGGGCCGTCTGTTTGCGGAGGCTCTCTGTGTGGAGCTAAGGCCGCAGTATTTTCTGCAGCGCTGCAGATAGCTTATCTGAGCCTCATCTGGGCTCAGTGTGGTTCAGAGCTCTACAGGAGAGAAAGAGGAATGTGACAGAGGTGTAAACCGAATCATTTTATATAGTAAATAAGGAGTCGGTTATCTTGCTCTGGTATACAGGAAACTTACTTTGATCTTCAAAAGTTTCCTGGGTGGATGAATCGGAACTGTTTTATTTCCCACTTGACTGTTCGGTCCTGAGGGTTTAGACCAGCCGTTGTGGAAACAACAGATGCTAATGAGTTTAGTGTACTGTAAAAATGCAGACGAGTAGGTCTCAGACTCCCAGGACCTGCTGTCTCGCTCCCGTCCGCCCGTCCTGCTGGCGCTCAATGTCCCGCGTGAACGACCCTTTCTTTGTCAGAGGCGAGCCAAGATCTGAAGAGGGAAACTCACTAGTGTCCAACTATTGAAGCACTGCAGATTCAAGGGCAAGCATTGCCGATGAGAAGAATAGGAGAGCGAGGGGGGGGGGGGGGGGGTGGAGAACAGAGAGGATAGAAAAGCATCCCCTTCTTTGCTGATAACTCTGGACCTGGTTCAAACCAATTCTCTGAAAAAGGTTCTTAACTCCTCAGCAGAGAGTGAGTGATGTCTCACCAGTGAGGTGCCGAGGTTAGCGCTCAATTTAGGAGACAGCTGCCGTGCTGAGGTAGGAGCGGTTTAACAGTCAAATACCATGAGTCCAGGGAGTGTCTGTGCTTACAGTAACACACCACTAACTCAGGGAGTGTCTGTGCTCACAGGCAAACACCACTAACCCAGGGAGTGTCTGTGCTCACAGGCAAACACCACTAACCCAGGGAGTGTCTGTGCTCACAGGCAAACACCACTAACCCAGGGAGTGTCTGTGCTTACAGTAAAACACCACTAACTCAGGGAGTGTCTGTGTTTATCAGTTGGTGTATCTGGACCTGGTTCTGGGTCTGATGGGAGTGTTGGTGTATCTGGACCTGGTTCTGGGTCTGATGGGAGTGCTGGTGTATCTGGACCTGGTTCTGGGTCTGATGGGAGTGCTGGTGTATCTGGACCTGGTTCTGGGTCTGATGGGAGTGTTGGTGTATCTGGACCTGGTTCTGGGTCTGACGGGAGTGCTGGTGTATCTGGACCTGGTTCTGGGTCTGACGGGAGTGCTGGTGTATCTGGACCTGGTTCTGGGTCTGACGGGAGTGCTGGTGTATCTGGACCTGGTTCTGGGTCTGACGGGAGTGTTGGTGTATCTGGACCTGGTTCTGGGTCTGACGGGAGTGTTGGTGTATCTGGACCTGGTTCTGGGTCTGACGGGAGTGCTGGTGTATCTGGACCTGGTTCTGGGTCTGACGGGAGTGCTGGTGTATCTGGACCTGGTTCTGGGTCTGACGGGAGTGCTGGTGTATCTGGACCTGGTTCTGGGTCTGACGGGAGTGCTGGTGTATCTGGACCTGGTTCTGGGTCTGACGGGAGTGCTGGTGTATCTGGACCTGGTTCTGGGTCTGACGGGAGTGCTGGTGTATCTGGACCTGGTTCTGGGTCTGACGGGAGTGCTGGTGTATCTGGACCTGGTTCTGGGTCTGACGGGAGTGCTGGTGTATCTGGACCTGGTTCTGGGTCTGATGGGAGTGCTGGTGTATCCATGTTTGACTCTAATCGCTCTGTGGATAATGTGCTCTTGCCCCATGCAGCCTGCAGCTCATTAGTAGACTGTGGGTACAAGGTAGACGAGTCACAGCGCGTAGGCCTGATTACCTCTGATGCCTGCCTGCCACAGGCTGACCGTAATGTCTGATGTGACCATTGACTGCCATTATGTATTGATGACCCTGTCATCATTAATAAAATAAAATGTTTGGCCATGATTGTTAATTTTGCGGCAGGAATTCCACATAATGGTTTAGTCGATCTAACCCTGGCGAGTTGTGACGGGAGATAATTAATTATGAATGTTGTTTGTATTTTATGGTTCGTAAGGCTCTGCTGTGGGTTCTAGGGTTGGGAGGGGGCTTCGTGGCAGTGTTAAAAGTACCACCCCATCCTAGCACAGTTTACTGGAACTAATTTTCTATTTTTCTAGTAAGGTTTGGGTCTGGATGGGTAAGAAAGTGCAGTCAGCAATCTTCCGGACAGAACTTTCTAGCATAAACACTGTCAGTTTGATTTAAAGAGGGCCAAGCAGTACCCCATCCTGCTAGCACAATCCGTGCCCCACACATTTCCCAGCCTCAGAAAGGCAGTAAATTTGTCCTACCTTGGCAGTTGGCTCTGGATATGATATTTATATTGGGAGTCACTAATGATATTTGGACATTTGCTCCTTTGCCTGAAGATGGGACATGCGCACTTTGATGCCTGGGCAGGGGAGAACTAGGAGAGATGTTGACAACCCATGCTGTTCCCAGATTAACAGCATGACTGATTAGGAAGGCTGGCCGGAGCAATTGACTCGAGTTGACAGATCAATAGTTCCAGAGATCAAATGAAATTTGAAAGTCACCTGAACAGAAGTGCAAACGATCCAGGAATATTTGAATGCGCATAATAAATTACACACAAATAAATTCATTTAAATCACGGATAGTTTTCTTCTCAGTCATTTTTGCTTACTCAGCAATGCCGTCTTGTATTGGAATTCACGACATACAGATATAGCAGCGCAGCAGACCTGGAGACGGAATTGCTATCCCATAACTATCCTGAAACAGTGTGGGTCTGAAAGGGTTATATATGATCTATCATTGGCTAATCACTGATACAACATTCAGCCAGCCTGAGGTCCTCTGGGTATGAGATGACGTCCCTCATGAGAGGAAAGCTCTTAGAAATCATATTGCCATGCTTGTGGAGATTAGTATAATTTTAGTAGACGAAGCCTGAATAAAAAATGCTAACAATGTTGCTTAAAAAGTGACCTACGAAGACTCCTGCAGAAATTATGGTGGGCACTACTGAGCGACTACAGTAGTTATGGTAGGCACTACTGGGTAACTACAGTAGTTATGGTGGGTACTACTAGGTGACTACAGTAGTTATGGTGGGCACTACTGGGTAACTACAGTAGTTATGGTGGGTACTACTGGGTAACTACAGTAGTTATGATGGGCACTACTGAGTGACTACAGTAGTTATTGTGGAGTAGTTATGGTGGGTACTACTGGGTAACTACAGTAGTTATGGTGGGCACTACTGAGTGACTACAGTAGTTATGGTGGGCACTACTAGATGACTACAGTAGTTATGGTGGGCACTACTGGGTAACTACAGTAGTTATGGCGGGTACTACTGGGTAACTACAGTAGTTATGATGGGCACTACTGGGTAACTACAGTAGTTATGGTGGGTACTACTAGATGACTACAGTAGTTATGGTGGGTACTACTAGGTGACTACAGTAGTTATGGTGGGTACTACTGGGTAACTACAGTAGTTATGGTGGGTACTACTAGGTGACTACAGTAGTTATGGTGGGTACTACTAGGTGACTACAGTAGTTATGGTGGGTACTACTGGGTAACTACAGTAGTTATGGTGGGTACTACTGGGTAACTATAGTATTTAGGGTGGACACTATTGGGTGACTACAGTAAATAGGGTGGGCACTACTTTCTAAAGTACCATGGGAGCAGCATCAACTAAAATTTATTTTCAAACAACAGGCTGAACTAAAGGCACAAGTGTTAGTTAACAACACTTGTCGTGACCAGGTTTAATTAATTTATTCTTCACAAATTTCACTGGAAACCGATGGCCATTAATTGTGCACAAGTACAAAGACATCAACTGTAAGTCCTCTCAGTGAGTGTCACCTTAAACTCAACCTTACTCGGTGGTGTCAGGCATGAGCCATGAGCCACAGTGCTGACAGGAGAACACATTAAGCTCGAAACAGGAGGAGAGAGATATTCCCATTTTAGGAGTGTGATACGACTTCAATACCATGGCTTTAAGCGTGCTCTCTACCCTCAGACATTTCTTGGAAAAGTCCCAATCTCCTTCCAAAAGACAGGAATCCTGGAGGGTCCAGTTAGCAGGGGACCCCCAAGACTCCCCACAAGGGGACCACCAGGACAGCCAACAGGGGGACCACCAGGACATCCATACAGGGCCAGCCCTCTGCAACAGCTGCTTCTGACTGATCCCGAGATATCTATCACCCACCAGCCATCCCGCTAATGATAGCCAGTACACTCTATCAGCATGAGGCACTTAACCTGTCCAGGGCAACAGACCAAGCCTGACGTGAGATGAAAGAAAACAACTGATGGACGTTTCAAGGGTAGCGTGGCAGCGACTAGCGGCACGAGGGAAACCGGCGTGCGGGAGAGAGAATTGGTGGAAATTAGCGCCACTAATTGGCCTTGGAGCAGCTGTCATGTTGGACATTTCCCCCGGGTTGGACTCTCGGGAGTGCTGTAGCTGAGCTGCAACGCACTTCCTCCTCTGGAACGCTCCCCTCCCTCCACAGGCGGCAGTGGCCTTACCAGAGTCGCTCTCATTTCGGGCGTCAGTTAATTAATTGATTAGCCGGCTTTAATTGTCTGCTCCCTGGTAGCGCTTGGCGCGTCGACAGCAGCGAAGGGTAGCGTCTGCTCAAACAGGGGTGGCACATGCGTCATGTGAGGGGCATTGGACAGAGTGTGCTCAGTGCGCACTGGCAGTTATAAAGGAGGTCAGGTCGACACATCAGCCTGTATGGCAGTTTATATGTGAAGCCATGTTTCTGTGGAAGAGTTGACATCCAGGACATCTCTCTCTCTCTCTCTCTCTCTCTCTCTCTCTCTCTCTCTCTCTCTCTCTCTCTCTCTCTCTCTCTCTCTCTCTCTCTCTCTCTCTGTCTGTCTCTCTCTCTCTCTCTCTGTCTGTCTGTCTCTCTCTCTGCCGTGCACACGGATCGCTGTGGTAACGTTAGGCCTCTCAGCATGCACCGAGGTCCGTGGTTTTCCCTGAATGTGGGTGATTAGGGCAGGCTGTGAGGTGTTCCTGCGATTGGCCCGTTTTTGGTTCGTTAGCCAAAGATCAAACTCGTTTAAGCGCACTACGTCACCCCCTGCCGTCTCCTCTCCTCTCTGCAGCCGTACGGCTTCTCTCAGCGTTCCCCAGTAGTCTAATATTCCAGGACCGAGACACGGGATCCCCAATCGAGCGATGAAAATCGTCTCGGGAGACTGCGAACCAGCACGGGCGTCTCAGAAGCTCCCGGCTCCATTAGGACGGGCCGGAACAATCCGGCAGATCGTTACAGCTAACCAGGTGTGAGAAAGATCACCTTCAGCGTTCATTACCGTGATGAAGAGTTCAGAAATCGCAATCCCCAAACAGACCCCTCCCCTACTTCCCTTTCCTGGGGATCGATGGGAGGTGGTGCCCCCATGACAGCCGACACCGCCTGCACCACACCCGATGTCAAGCAGGTGCTGGGTGATGTGATGCAGCTCCACCACACATGTTGGGCCCTGGGGACCCAAGTTGGCTCGCCCCTGCTATTCCCCCAGAAGCTGGATGCCGGTCTAGAGTGCTTTGGGGCAGGCGGGAGAGATAAGGAGCCCCAAGACTGCAGCAACACAGGAGGTCCAGTAAATCTCATGAACGCTAATCAAAACTAATCTTATCCGGGAGATTTATCCAATTTGCCCCCGCACAAAAACAAGGTAGTGTTGTGGCCAGTTTAGTTTCAGGAGATTTCGTTTAAGTGAAGTGTAAGGTGGCGTACAGGTCAGGGAGTAATTCAAATATGGTGTTATGATTGAACACACATGCTTATGTTGTTCACACAATAAGAACATGCCAATAAAAATCTCACATTTTTATACTCAGCTGGTCTGATTAGCGCAAGATTTCCTGAGTAAACAATGCGTGACATAAGGAATAAATAAATAAATAAAGCAAACCATGTTTTCCCTTTGTGTGTTATGACTAATGTGTGGGGAGCACTAGAGGGGAGGGTGTTATGAATCTTTAGAGAAGTCCGTCTGTCTGGCTGTCCTCTTTGACTGAGTCAGAGTTCCTACCCCTACAGACTTCTAGATCAGACCTTCCTGCCCTGTGGTGTCAGCGAGGTCACTACAGGTCACCTCGGTGCTCTCAGTGAGGTCACTGCAGGTCAGTGAGGTCAAAGCTCAAGGCCAAAGGTCACAGCGATCTCTTCTGCTGCACTTGAGCCCTGTCACTCCTCACATCAGAGGATGGGGGTGTGTGGGTTTGATGACCCATGGGGTGGATGTCGTGAACCAACACACCCTGTGCTAAATCCCGGGAGGGAAGAGCAATGTTCTCATGCGTTTTCAAGAGAAGGTGAATAATCACACGAGCCCGTTGGAGAGACGGAGGACAAATGGATTTGCAGGCGGAGGGGTGGAAGGCTCCGCCCCCCCGGGGAGATCACTAGCGGGGTCATTTTCTCCGTCCCTCTTGCTGGTAATTGTCATTTCTTCTGATTGCTTTATTCATCCAAGGGAGCAATCGAGTCTAGAGGAAACAGCCTGGACGCTGACCTGCTACGACCCCACGCCGCGCCGTGAGGAGCGCTTCGACTACTGCTGGGATTTGATGCTCATGCCACTGATTGACACCTTGACTAGCCTATGAATATCCAGAGATCTGTGAAGTCCAACCCAGACACAGACAAGGGAAACAGATGGTCGGGGACTTGGCTGCGTCCTGCTGCTCGATCAGTTTAGCGAGTTGTAAGCTGTTTCCCGTCTCCGTACTTCAGCTCGGGCATTTGAAATCGAGCATACTGTGTCTGCCCGTCACCGAGACTGGGTGTCGAGCGCTCCATGTGGAACAGAGCGTGCCGTCCGCCAGACAACACCCTCAGACTGTCCAAGCGTTCACACCTCTGACTCAGAATTCACAGAGGACGCACAGTGCCATTTTCAAGCAAATTCATCTATCCCTCTACCCCTCCCTCCATCCCTCCCTCCGTCTGTCCCTCTCTCCCCGATGACCAGGGTACTCACGTTTGGGGGCGGCGGGTCTGTCGGAGACGCCATTCCCTGAACCCCAACAGCTGTCCTCGTCATCGCAGTCCCCACTGTACGGAGCCACCATGTCCCCACTGCCTACCTCGATCCGGTCCAAGGTGCCCAGCCTCGGAATGGTCCGCCCCTGCAGCAGCTGCAATGGAGACAGCCGTCACAAACCCCGCCACTCTGGGGCGGAGATAGCCCATCAGTCACCCCGCCTCTGTGGGGCAGAGACGGTCCGTCACAATCCCCGCCTCTCTGGGGCAGAAACAGTCTGTAACAAACCCCGCCTCTCCGGGGCAGAGACAGTCTGTCACAAATCCTGCCTCTCTGGGGCGGAGACAGTTCATCATTCACCCTGGATATACCCCAGATATTCACTGGGCTTGCTGGTTTTCTGTTGTTTTTTGTTTTTTTTGGGGGGGGGGGTTGTTTGTTTTTGGGGGGGCCCGAGGGAGTTTAGTGATGCCAATTCCGGTTCAGGGGCGCACCATGGACACACCTCTTCCAGTAAAGCTCCCGGACGGGTGGATAGGCTCCGTATACTGCAGTCATGACCTAAACTCTGTGGGACAGAGCCTTTCCTACTCTAAATGTCTCCAGCAGGGCATCCTGGTGTCCAGCTGTGTAGTGTGAGTTCTGGACTCACTGGACGGCTCCTGTTGTGATGCTCCAAACCCGTTGGCCAAAGTCTGTTGCCTGGAGCCCCAGCTGTGCAAACCACTTTCGACAACAATTTAAACCCCAAACTGTTCCTCCTGAATTCAACCACCACTTGAGCTGAGTCAAGTAGCGTGAGCCACCACTGAGTTAATCTGGGATTAAGGGTTACTCACTGACAGTCCAGGACTAGCGCACTAGTGTGGCAGAGAAGCGTTAAGAGCGTCACTGACTGAACACCCACAGACAAACTATCATTACAGCTGCACAGACAAACACTAATATGGACTCAAATACTAATACTGATTCAAATGTTAATACTGACTCAAATACGAATGCTAATGCAAATATTAATACTGACTCAAATATCAATACTGATTCAAATACTAATACTCACATAAATACTAATACTGATGCAAATATTAATACTGACTCAAATACTAATGCTGACACAAATATCAATACTGACTCAAATATTAATACTGACCCAAATACTAATACAGACTCAGATCTGTTGTTACTGTTGTCCTTTGTTGTCTCAGAGTATGATAATGAGATGCGGCTTGCATGTGCGTGTGTACACACACACACACACACACACACACACACACACACACACACACACACACACACACTGCATAAATAGCAGGGGAAGTGAAGGGTCATGGAAATTAAGGTTTTTTTTAAACGCTACAGTGCATTAAAAATCCTTCCCAGTAAGAGGAGTGAAAGGAGTTGTGGGCGTTCCCCTCGGGGAGTCCTCTCCTGTTCTCCTTCTCCACCGATGGCTGCGCACCTACGGAAGCGGAACGCTATTCCCGGCCTCTGTGTTGGAGCTGCATCGGGCCGGAGGGGTGGGCGCTACGTTTGATTGCCTAATTGGAATGCGAGGGAGACCCTCAGACACTGAAAGCTGTTTGTGTTCTGCAGACAGGTAGGGGCTCAGCATAATTAGTTACTGTAGAGACCAGACTGCAGCAGAGCATGGATTATTGGAGCTGTGATAGACACCAGAGTTTAGCCTGTCCTCAGAGGACATCGTGACCTACCAACGACCAAGAAGAACGGAAAACTAAAACGCTCCACAGAGAGGGCAAAGACATCATTTTTTTCTTGTTGTTATTGTTATTAATGTCTTAAATGTTTAACTGTATTGCGTGTTTAACCGTTTTGAGTGTTTAGCTGATTAATTATTTGAGTGTTTTTATCTGTGTCTTCTTAGGCGTCACCTAATTGTTAACAGCAGTCTGGCAGTTTCCAGAGCCCTGAGGTCAAGCACATGTCCATATGACTTCCACGCGAGTGTCTGTCCACGCGAGTGTCTGCCCACGCGAGTGTCTGCCCACGCGAGTGTCTGTCCACGCGAGTGTCTGTCCACGCGAGTGTCTGCCCACATCACACCTCTGTCCATCTCCTCCTTTCTGCTCTTGTCCTTTGAAATAAAGCTGAGCTGTTTGTCACTTGAGGAACTAAGCTCATGGTGGAGCGTGTAGTTGTCAGACGTGAACTCACACACACGTGGTCCTTTCTGACAGATTGGTTCGTGTCCAACCATGTCAGAGCCCCCACTGGGGAGAGGCGGGGCTTAGCCAACACCCTCGGTGTCCACCTGCCGATCACCTGGTGCAGAAGAGACCGCTAAGGAGTGGTTAAATACGCCGAACAGACGCAAAGAAAAGGTCCAAGGGTTACGGCTCGTTGCCAGTGAATGGGGTCAGACAGCCAGAGAAATCTGCATGACCATGAAATGTGAAGAACACACAACGCCATTGGTGCTCTGTCTTATAAAGGGAACAAGATACTGTAAGATGACTGGCTGACATCTTCAGCAGAAGGGAAGCTATGTAAGGCCAATAGATAAGTCTACTGGAAAATGTGTTCTTCTGGATTGCAAAATTGTGTGATGGTGATTTGAAGACCTCATATAAAAGTTCAAGCCACATAAATGATGTTTACACATACACCACTCAACAAGACTGACCAGGTGTGCTCTGCCTGGCTATTTTACATGATCCTCCACCAAGCCGCACCGCTATCATCTGGGCCGCGAGCCAAGCCGGCGATCAAAGGTGCCAAAGCACACTCGTCTTGCTCGCTTCTCCACGTGCCCAACACGAGTGCACGCACCTGACGTTCCACCTCTCTTTTCCGCGGACACGCTGTCTGCTGGCTAAGCACGCCCACGGCAGTAATAAGACCGTTGTGAACTCTTACACTCGATCGGCAGCTGCTAACCTTCGGGTTTGGCAGCGGGAGTAACCGAAGACAAACGGAGAGGGGGGTGGGGCTTGTATCACCAGCACTTCGGTTGGAGCTCGAGCTCTGATCAAATTAAATTGGCTCACTGACTTGAGAGTGGTGGAAAAGCCATTCGGCTGCATCTGAAGGAGGGCGTCCTCTGTTTCAAGATGAGAAGGAGCGAGAGAGAGAAAAGGAGATTAGGGAGAGACACAAATTGCGAGCGGATTTACCCCTCTTCCCTTCCCCCACGGCTCTGCATATGTAGACAGAGCCGGATCCGGTCGGACATACAAATCCAAACGCCCCCAGGCACGTTTGTCTGACCGTCAAAGTAAATGGCCCCTGGCGCCGAGCCTGGCAAGGAGCGCTGCCTATGGAGCCCCAGGTTCCCGCCCCAGAAAGCGGGAATCGCTCGGCTGCCGAGAGCAGCCTTTCCCTTGGGGAGGAAGCGGGATCAAAAAAGGGGCTGGGCCGTTGTCGTGATTATCAGCCTTGGTGGAAAAGGGTGAGGGGCCAGTCCGCAGAACGAGGCCACGTCATGACATCGTCGACTGCGGATCAAACAAAAGCGCGGCCTAGCTTTTTCCGCCCGTCCCGATTTTACGCGGGCATGAGGGAGTGGTCCGCCCAGCCGGAGCCAGGGCAGCATGCTGGTAATGGCTCTGCTAACGTGGACCAATCACGCGCTGCACTGAAGGAGACATCGATTTCCCTGCTAATGGCAACGTCCTACGAGAGCTACAGCGCTGCATGCCGAGATGTTTTTGTTTGCTTAAGCTTCATTAGGGCGGAGAGAAGCAAGAGAGAGAAAGAAAACAGAACAGAACGGCCAAATCACATCCCCACATGAGTTCAGCGCCAAGCGGTTCTGTGCTCAGCCAAAACCGGCATGCTGAGTCTCTGAGCTGTTTTATTGGGCCAAACTCTTCAACTGTGGGGCTTTCAGATGCATTTTGTAAAACTGAAAAGATTTGCCTGATGCTTCTAACACACCCATCGTGCAGGTGTTCCTGACCTCCAACCAACAGCCAACAGTCAGAATGGGCCTTTGGGACTGTGGCAGACCCATTGGTGGGGGGTGTCTTTGTCTTGTTCAAGGCTGTGTCTGGGGGTGGGCCGATCGTACCCAAGGGTCTCACGATACCCCACCCACCAGCTTAGCACTGTCATGATGCATCTGTCACACGAGACGAGGGTCCACGACGCCAAGCTCAACATGTGTCCCTTGAGGGCAGCACTGCTACTCCGCAAACACAGGAGGCGCCATCGAGCAAAGCCTGGAACAGCTGAACAGACAGAATTAGTAATCCCATCACCAGCCACTCTAATACTTCCACGGCACGTCCTATCATGCATGCGTGTCATGAGCAGACGTGAGATGCGATCTTAAGCGTGCTGTCCAGGAACGCCGGTGCCAAACAGACGGGCCGCTAACCGATGGAGCCGCCGCTCCGGCTAGTGGACAGATGGGAGGATTTAGCAAATCTACGTGAG
>NC_137514.1:21137500-21147500 GCF_041902795.1 Electrophorus electricus | reverse complement strand
GAACTATGGGTCACATCACTGATCTGAACTATGGGTCATGTCACAGATCTATGGGTCACGTCACTGATCTGAACTATGGGTCACGTCCCTGATCTGAACTATGGGTCATGTCACAGATCTAGGGGTCACGTCACTGATCTGAACTATGGGTCACGTCACTGATCTGAACTATGAGTCACGTCACTGATCTGAACTATGGGTCATGTCACTGATCTGAACTATGAGTCACGTCACTGATCTGAACTATATGTCACGTCAGTGATCTGACCTATGGGTCATGTCACAGATCTATGGGTCACGTCACTAACTGATCTGATCTATGGGTCACTAACTGATCTGAACTATGAGTCACGTCACTGATCTGAACTATGAGTCACGTCACTGATCTGACCTATGGGTCACGTCACTGATCTGACCTATGGGTCATGTCACAGATCTATGGGTCACGTCACTGATCTATGGGTCACGTCACTGATCTGATCTATGGGTCACGTCACTGATCTGAACTATGGGAACTGGTCACATCACTAATGGTCAGACTAGGTTTGTCCTGTGCTGCGCATGCGTGTTACGTGTTGATATGCACATGTGAGCATATGTGACTGTTCTGGTACATACGTGTGTGGGTATGTTAGTGTGTGTCACCCTAATCGGTACAAGGTCATGTGGTGTTCATGCAGACGCAGAAGGTCATGTGACTCTGAGAGGTGGGGCTCAGATGTGGGCTTCTCTCTCTAAAACACACACACACACACACACACACACATGCAGACAGCACCATGTATGTGCAGAGAAGGTGATGTTGACAGCCAGTGTGACCTCTACCTGTACACACCCTGCCAGGGACCTACATGCATACGGCCACCAGTATGACCACCCACGGCCCTGGGGCTGACACACACACATACGCACACACACACACACACACACTCTCTCTCTCTCTCTCTCTCTCTGCAAACATACCTCAGTGCTGACATCTTATTTGCATTGGTATAAAATATTAAAATGACAATTTTACATCCAGCCGGCACAGAGAGTAGGAGCTGAATAAAGAACCCATAACCCTAACTCTGTGTGTGTGTGTGTGTGTGTGTGTGTGTGTGTGTGTGTGTGTGTGTGTGTGTGTGTGTGTGTGTGTGATGGAGGTAAAACTGCAGGTACTGGAGGGTTATGGACTATTGCAACTACAGTATACAGTGGTGTGAAAGGTGTTTGCCTCCTTCCTGATATCTGATTTTTTTTGCATGTTTGTCAGACTTAAATGTTTCAAACAAACAAGTTTAAATATTAGACAAAGATAACAAGTAAACACAAAATGCATTTTTTTTTTAAATGAAGGTTATTATTATTATGGGGAAAAAAATCCAAACCTACATGGCCCTGTGTGAAAAAGTGATTGCCCCCCTGTTAAAACATTAATTAACTGTGGTTTGTCACATCTTTGGAAAGCTGAGTTCAATTTCTCTAGCCACACCCAAGCCTGATGGAACAGTGGTGAACCTTCCGAGAAGTGGCCGGCCGACCAAAATTATCCCAAGAGCGCAGCGACGACTCATCCAAGAGGTCACAAAACACCCCACAACAACATCCAAAGAGCTACAGGCCTCACTTGGCTCAGGTAAGGTCAGTGTTCATGACTCCACCATAAGAAAGAGACTGGGCAAAAATGGCCTGCATGGCAGAGTTCCAAGACAAAAACCACTGCTGAGCAAAAAGAACACAAACGCTCGTCTCAGTTTTGCCAGAAAACATCTTGATGATCTCCAAGACTTTTGGGAAAATACTCTGTGGACTGATGAGACAAAAGTTTAACTTTTTGGAAGGTGTATGTCTCATTACATCTGGTGTAAAAGTAACAGTATTTCAGAAAAGGAACATCATACCAACAGTGAAATATGGTGGTGGTAGTGTGATGATCTGGGGCTGTTTTGCTGCTTCAGGACCTGGAAGACTTACCATGGTAAATGGAACCATGAATTCTGCTGTCTACCAAAAAATCCTGAAGGAGAATGTCTGGCCATCTGTTCTTGAGCTCAAGATGAAGCACACTTGGGTTCTGCAGCAGGACAATGATCCAAAACACCAGCAAGTCCACCTCTGAATGGCTTAAGAAAAACAAAATGAAGACTTTGTAGTGGCCTGGTCAAAGTCCTGACCTGAATCCGATTGGGATGCTTTGGCATGACCTTAAAAAGGCGGTTTATGTTCGAAAAACCTCCAATGTGGCTGACTTGCAACAATTCTGCAAAGAGCCAAAATTCCTCCACAGTGCTGTAAAAGACTCATTGCTAGTTATCGCAAATGCTTGATTGCAGTTGTTGCTGCTAAGGGAGGCCAAACCAGTTATTAGGTTTAGGGGACGATCACTTTTTCACACAGGGCCATGTAGGTTTGGATTTTTCCCCTTAATAATAAAAACCTTCATTTAAAACAGAATTTTGTGTTTACTTGTGTTAACTTTGTCTAATATTTAAATTTGTTTTAATTTATAATATTTTAGATTTGATCTGAAACATTTAATTGTGACAAGCATCCAAGAAAAATCAGATATCAGGAAGGGGGCAAACACTTTTTCACACCACTGTATATGCAACTAGATATTCAGTGTGTGTGTGTGTGTGTGTGTGTGTGTGTGTGTGTGTGTGTGTGGAGGTAAAACTGCATGTACTGGAAGGTTATAGACTACTGCTACTACAGTATATATGTAACTAGATAGTCATTGTGTGTGTGTGTGTGTGTGTTTATTTGTGTGTGTGTGTGTGTGGGTTACTCACTCCCCCTTATTTTGTACAGATATGTCACCCAGCTAAGGTTCTGCTTCCTGTCTTTTCTCCTAATAGGACAGACAGTTTATAAATGTGGTTGGATATTTCACATTCAGTGAGAAAGCGCAGCTCTGTCTCTACAAAGTCTGTGTTACACTTATAACTCTAACCCTAAGCCTAACTCTAACTCTGCTCTGTGTCTGGTGTTGGGGGGCAGCGGTACAGTGTGTGTTCTGTGGTAGGTGTTTGGTGTTGGGGGCGGCGGTACAGTGTGTGTTCTGTTGCAGGTGTTTGGTGTTGGGGGAGGCGATACAGTGTGTGTTCTGTGGTAGGTGTTTGGTGTTGGGGCGGCGGTACAGTGTGTGTTCTGTGGTAGGTGTTTGGTGTTGGGGCGGCGATACAGTGTGTGTTCTGTGGTAGGTGTTTGGTGTTGGGGCGGCGGTACAGTGTGTGTTCTGTGGTAGGTGTTTGGTGTTGGGGCGGCGGTACAGTGTGTGTTCTGTGGTAGGTGTTTGGTGTTGGGGCGGCGGTACAGTGTGTGTTCTGTGGTAGGTGTTTGGTGTTGGGGCGGCGGTACAGTGTGTGTTCTGTGGTAGGTGTTTGGTGTTGGGGCGGCGGTACAGTGTGCGTTCTGTGGTAGGTGTTTGGTGTTGGGGGCGGCGGTACAGTGTGTGTTCTGTGGTAGGTGTTTGGTGTTGGGGGCGGCGGTACAGTGTGTGTTCTGTGGTAGGTGTTTGGTGTTGGGGGGCGGCGGTACAGTGTGCGTTCTGTGGTAGGTGTTTGGTGTTGGGGCGGCGGTACAGTGTGTGTTCTGTGGTAGGTGTTTGGTGTTGGGGCAGCGGTACAGTGTGTGTTCTGTGGTAGGTGTTTGGTGTTGGGGCAGCGGTACAGTGTGTGTTCTGTGGTAGGTGTTTGGTGTTGGGGCGGCGGTACAGTGTGCGTTCTGTGGTAGGTGTTTGGTGTTGGGGCGGCGGTACAGTGTGCGTTCTGTGGTAGGTGTTTGGTGTTGGGGGCGGCGGTACAGTGTGTGTTCTGTGGTAGGTGTTTGGTGTTGGGGGCGGCGGTACAGTGTGTGTTCTGTGGTAGGTGTTTGGTGTTGGGGGGCGGCGGTACAGTGTGCGTTCTGTGGTAGGTGTTTGGTGTTGGGGCGGCGGTACAGTGTGTGTTCTGTGGTAGGTGTTTGGTGTTGGGGCAGCGGTACAGTGTGTGTTCTGTGGTAGGTGTTTGGTGTTGGGGCAGCGGTACAGTGTGTGTTCTGTGGTAGGTGTTTGGTGTTGGGGCGGCGGTACAGTGTGTGTTCTGTGGTAGGTGTTTGGTGTTGGGGCGGCGGTACAGTGTGCGTTCTGTGGTAGGTGTTTGGTGTTGGGGGCGGCGGTACAGTGTGTGTTCTGTGGTAGGTGTTTGGTGTTGGGGGGCGGCGGTACAGTGTGCGTTCTGTGGTAGGTGTTTGGTGTTGGGGGGCGGCGGTACAGTGTGCGTTCTGTGGTAGGTGTTTGGTGTTGGGGGGCGGCAGTACAGTGTGTGTTCTGTGAGGGGACATCACGGGTCAGCGTCCATGCAAACACAGGAACTTCCTCTTTGAATAGGTGGCCGTGGCTCATAGACAGAAGCTGATAGACGAGACAGGTTCTTGGGCTGAGAACACACTCTCTGGAGATGCTGGCACTGATTTTCTGAATTGCGTATGGATGAAGATCTCAGCAGGTGGAAGTGATGATTTGTGCATGAGGTCCAGGCGAGCACCACTACACTGCTACAGCCCGGCTGTCTGAGCTCAGAGTGCATTCGCACCTGTGTGAATTATAACGTGCTTTGGTGATCTCAGTTTTAGCCTTGTGCTTTTCTAGTAGAGGCTACCAGAGTTTAGACACTCCCTGTTCCTCTCTCTCTCTCATTCACTCACTCATTCCCTGTTCTCCTCTTTCAATCACTCACACTGTTCTCCTCTCTCTCTCTCTCGCACACTTCTCTGTCTCAGGGGTGTTGCTCTCTGAATCTTTCTGTTGACACATATCCCATATTCCCCACAGACCGGTGTGTTCATTTCAACTGTCTTCTCTTCTCTTTCGCTAGACTGTTTTCTCTCTCTGTCACACTTTTTCCTTTCCTGTTACTTTTTCCCTCTTGATAAATCTCACAAACGTATTTATTTATTTACCTAAAAACTTCTCCTCTTCAGCACACAAGACGCAAACAGATCAGAGAAAAGAAAAACACTATAAAGAGTCCAGGGTTCATCCTCCCATTATCCCATTATGCAAAAGTCAGACTCGACATAGATTAAACCCCCACTTAGCAAAACGTCTACAATGGCGTGGTCTATGGTGGTGAGATATATAGTGGCACCAGGCTACAGGGATGTGGTGTATAATGATATGCTGTTTAGAGAAACAGTCTGTAGTCTGTAATGCTGTGGTCTATAGAGAAACAGTCTATAATCTGTAATGCTGTGGTCTATAGAGAAACAGTCTGTAGTCTGTAATGCTGTGGTCTATAGAGAAACAGTCTGTAGTCTGTAATGCTGTGGTCTATAGAGAAACAGTCTGTAGTCTGTAATGCTGTGGTCTATAGAGAAACAGTCTGTAGTCTGTAATGCTGTGGTCTATAGAGAAACAGTCTGTAGTCTGTAATGCTGTGGTCTATAGAGAAACAGTCTGTAGTCTGTAATGCTGTGGTCTATAGAGAAACAGTCTGTAGTCTGTAATGCTGTGGTCTATAGAGAAACAGTCTGTAGTCTGTAATGCTGTGGTCTATAGAGAAACAGTCTGTAGTCTGTAATGCTGTGGTCTATAGAGAAACAGTCTGTAGTCTGTAATGCTGTGGTCTATAGAGAAACAGTCTGTAGTCTGTAATGCTGTGGTCTATAGAGAAACAGTCTGTAGTCTGTAATGCTGTGGTCTATAGAGAAACAGTCTGTAGTCTGTAATGATGTGGTCTATAGAGAAACAGTCTGTAGTCTGTAATGATGTGGTCTATAGAGAAACAGTCTGTAGTCTGTAATGATGTGGTCTATAGTGGTGTTGACTACAGTGCAGTGGTCTGTAATGGTGTGGTATATAAAGTGCAGTCTACAGTGCTGTGATCTCTAATGGTATGGTCTCTATTGATACAGTCTATAGTGGTTTGGTCTATGCTGCTGTTGTCTCAATGGGCCAATCTATAGTGGTGTGGTCAAGTGTGTGGTGTGGTCTACATTGCTGTTGTCTACAGTGGTGTGGTCTACATTAATGTAGTTTCTTTGGTGCGGTCTACAGTGGTGTGGTCTACACTGCTGTGGTCTCTATGGTGTGTTCTATAGTGGTGAGGTCTACATTTCTGTGTTCTCTATGGTGTGGTCTGTAGTGTTGAGGTCTACAAAGCTGTGTTCTCTATGGTGTGTTCTATAGTGGTGAGGTCTACACTGCTGTGTTCTCTATGGTGTGGTCAAGTGTGTGGTGAGGTCTACACAGTTATGTTCTCTATAGTGTGTTCTATAGCGGTGAGGTCTACATTTCTGTGTTCTCTATGGTGTGTTCTACAGTGGTGAGGTCTACATTTCTGTGTTTTCTATGGTGTGTTCTATAGTGGTGAGGTCTACACTGCTGTGTTCTCTATGGTGTGGTAAAGTGTGTGGTGAGGTCTACATTACTGTGTTCTCTATGGTGTGGTCTGTAGTGATGAGGTATACACTGCTGTGATCGAGACATATCCTAAATGCAGAGCACAAATCCTAAATGCAGAGCAATCACTGTAAGTGACCACGCCTCCACCCTTAATCTCTGTAAATGACCAGGCCTCCACCCTTAATCTCTGTGACCACGCCTCCACCCTTAATCTCTGTAAATGACCACGCCTCCACCCTTAATCTCTGTAAATGACCACACCTCCACCCTAATATCTGTAAATGACCACACCTCCACCCTAATCTCTGTAAATGACCATGCCTCCACTCTTAATATGTATGTTTGTGTATGTGTATGTTTGTGTATGTGTATGTTTGTGTAAGTGTATGTTTGTGTATGTGTATGTTTATGTATGTTTGTGTTTGTATATGTGTATGTTTATGTATGTTTGTGTATGTGTATATTTGTGTATGTGTATGTTTATGTATGTTTGTGTATGTGCATGTTTGTGTATATGTATGTGTATGTTTGTGTATGTGTATGTGTATGTTTGTGTATGTGTATGTATGTGTATGTTTGTGTATGTGTGTTTGTGTATGTGTATGTTTATGTATGTTTGTGTTTGTATATGTATATGTATGTTTGTGTATGTGTATATTTGTGTATGTGTATGTATGTTTGTGTATGTGCATGTTTGTGTATATGTATGTGCATGTTTGTGTATATGTATGTGTATGTTTGTGTATATGTATGTGTATATGTATGTGTATGTTTGTGTATGTGTGTTTGTGTATGTGTATGTTTGTGCATGTGTATGTTTGGGTATGTGTTTGTGTTTGTGTATGTGTATGTTTGTGTATGTGTATGTTTATGTATGTTTGTGTATGTTTGTGTATGTGTATATTTGTGTATGTGTATGTTTATGTATGTTTGTGTATGTGTATGTTTGTGTATGTGTATGTATGTGTATGTTTGTGTATGTGTGTTTGTGTATGTGTATGTTTATGTATGTTTGTGTTTGTATATGTATATGTATATGTATGTTTGTGTATGTGTATATTTGTGTATGTGTATGTATGTTTGTGTATGTGCATGTTTGTGTATATGTATGTGTATGTTTGTGTATGTGTATGTGTATGTTTGGGTATGTGTATATGTATGTGTATGTTTGTGTATGTGTGTTTGTGTATGTGTATGTTTGTGCATGTGTATGTTTGGGTATGTGTTTGTGTTTGTGTATGTTTGTGTATGTGTATGTTTATGTATGTTTGTGTATGTGTATGTTTGTGTATGTGTATATTTGTGTATGTGTATGTTTATGTATGTTTGTGTATGTGTATGTTTGTGTATGTGTATGTTTGTGTATATGTATGTTTGTGTATGTATATGTATGTGTATGTTTGGGTATGTGTACATGTATGTTTGTGTATATGTATGTGTATGTTTGGGTATGTATATGTGTATGTTTGGGTATGTGTACGTGTATGTTTGTGTATGTGTATGTTTGTGTATGTATATGTATGTGTATGTTTGGGTATGTATATGTGTATGTTTGGGTATGTGTACGTGTATGTTTGTGTATGTGTATGTTTGTGTATGTATATGTTTGTGTATGTATATGTATGTGTATGCTTGGGTATGTGTATGTTTGTGTATGTGTATGTTTGTGTATATGTATGTATATGTATGTGTATGTTTGTGTATATGTATGTGTATGTATATGTGTAGGTATAAATGTATGTGTATGTGTATATTTATGTGTATGTTTGTGTATGTGTATGTTTGTGTATGTTTGTGTATATGTATGTGTATGTTTGTGTATCTGTGTTTGTGTATATGTATGTGTATGTTTGTGTATGTGTATGTGTATGTATATGTGTAGGTATAAATGTATGTGCATGTTTGTGTATGTGTGTTTGTGTATATGTATGTGTATGTGTATGTTTGGGTAAGTGTTTGTGTATATGTATGTATATGTATGTGTATGTTTGTGTATATGTATGTGTATGTGTATGTTTGTGTATGTGTATGTTTGGGTAAGTGTATGTGTATGTTTGTGTATGTGTATGTTTGGGTAAGTGTATGTGTATGTTTGGGTATGTGTTTGTGTATATGTATGTGTATGTTTGTGTATATGTATGTGTATGTATATGTGTAGGTATAAATGTATGTGTATGTATGTATATGTATGTGTATGTTTGTGTATGTATATGTTTGTGTATGTATATGTATGTGTATGCTTGGGTATGTGTATGTTTGTGTATGTGTATGTTTGTGTATATGTATGTATATGTATGTGTATGTTTGTGTATATGTATGTGTATGTATATGTGTAGGTATAAATGTATGTGTATGTGTATGTTTGTGTATGTGTATGTTTGGGTAAGTGTTTGTGTATATGTATGTATATGTATGTGTATGTTTGTGTATATGTATGTGTATGTGTATGTTTGTGTATGTGTATGTTTGGGTATGTGTATGTTTGGGTAAGTGTATGTGTATATGTATGTATATGTATGTGTATGTTTGTGTATATGTATGTATATGTATGTGTATGTTTGTGTATATGTATGTGTATGTATATGTGTAGGTATAAATGTATGTGTATGTATATGTATGTATATGTTTGTGTATGTTTGTGTATGTGTATGTTTGTGTATATGTATGTGTATGTTTGTGTATATGTATGTGTATGTATATGTGTAGGTATAAATGTATGTGCATGTGTATATGTATGTGTATGTTTGTGTATGTGTATGTTTGGGTAAGTGTTTGTGTATATGTATGTATATGTATGTGTATGTTTGTGTATATGTATGTGTATGTGTATGTTTGTGTATGTGTATGTTTGGGTATGTGTATGTTTGGGTAAGTGTATGTGTATGTTTGTGTATGTGTATGTTTGGGTATGTGTATGTTTGGGTAAGTGTATGTGTATGTTTGGGTATGTGTATGTTTAGGTATGTGTTTGTGTATATGTATATGTGTAGGTATAAATGTATGTGTATGTGTGCTTTGGTTTGTCTCGTTGGATTATCATCTGATTGGTTAAGCTAGCTGACATCAGGAGCCGCCCCTTTTTTTGGGGGGGGGGGGCTGTACTGTAAGGGTTGGCGTCAGGCCGAGGCCCCTTCCGGCCACCAGATGGAGGCCTCGAGTCAACCACACCACTAATCAGGCTTAACACCCAACAGCTGGGCTAGACCTTATATAAGCCCAGTGAACCTGTCATTTAGTGCTGGGTCCTTGCCAAAGTTCTGAGCCCAGCTCAAGTGGGTAACGTCAGGTATTGAGGTCTGTGAGCTCTCATGCTCTCACTTCCGTGCTGCGAGCGTGTCTGTGATTTTATACGTCCCGTAATCTCTAGTTTTCCCTCTCCAGTCTGTCTCTGTCTGGAGGCTTCCCTTAGCCATTCAAATTCCTCCCCGTTTTCTGGTTTTGTTTGGGAAGTTTTAGTTTGGTGCATCAGGGTTGCCATTTCTTCCCCTGGCGTCCTTTGTTCTTTGTTTAGTTTTTCCTTTGTTTTACCTGACCAAAGCTCTAACTGTTCGGCACACGGGGCAGCCGTTGTTAGAGCGTGGGTGCTCACCCAGGAGGCTGGTGGTATCATCACCCAGCTGAGCTGGGTCTGAG
>NC_137514.1:21120000-21125000 GCF_041902795.1 Electrophorus electricus | reverse complement strand
GGTGATTCTCGTGCCCAGACAGTTCTGATGTCTCACCCTGTTTCCAGAATATTCCTCTTCCCCTCTGACCGATCTGTGCAGGCCAGTGCTACGAGATGACCCCAGAGGGCTTCCGTACCAGAGCTGTCCATCAACACAACCCACAGTTCATCCATCGACCTCCTACTCCCACATGCTAGATCAGGAGTGTGTGTGTGTGTGTGTGTGTGTGTGTGTGTGTATGTGTTTGTGTGTGTGAGTGTGAGTGTGTCTGTGTGTGTGTGTGTATATGTGTGTGTGTGTATGTGTATATGTGTGTGTGAGTCTGTATGTGTGTGTGTATGTGTATGTGTGTGTGTATGTATGTGTGTGTGTGTGTGTGTGTGTGTGTGTGTGTGTGTTGGGAAGAGACATGGACAACAGTCGGATTTTAGTAAACATCCATCTGAAATGACCTCCAGCAATCTCGCAATGCAAAGCTCAAAGGTCAGAACAAACAAACACCAGAATAAAAAACAACTATGCGGAGGTCAACTATGCTGACCACCTGTACTGATCACCTGTATTGACCACCTATACTAATCACCTGTACTGATCATCTGTACTGATCACCTGTACTAATCACCCGCTGGAAGAGTGTGTGCTTAAAGTCCACAAGCCCAATAGCCAAAAGCTGTGTGTGTGTTTGTGTGTGTGTGTTTGAGTGTGTGTGTGTATGTGTGTGGGTGGGTGTGTTCGTGTGTTTGAGTGTGTGTGTGTGTGTGTGTGTGTGTGTGTGTGCGCGCAGAGGGGTGCTGACACATAAGTAGGTCGTAAATCTCTATTTGAGAGAATAACCTCTCAAATTAATAATAGAATGAATTTTAAAGACAGTAAAGACAAGATATCCCGTAACACTGCACTAATGTAACACTGCACTAATGTACCACTGGAGTAATGTACCTCTGCAGTAATGTAACACTGCTCTAATGTACCACTGCAGTAATGTACCACTGCACTAATGTACCACTGCACTAATGTAACACTGCAGTAAAGTAACACTGCAGTAAAGTAACACTGCTCTAATGTACCACTGCAGTAATGTACCACTGCACTAATGTACCACTGCACTAATGTACCACTGCACTAATGTACCACTGCACTAATGTAACACTGCTCTAATGTACCACTGCAGTAATGTAACACTGCACTAATGTACCACTGCACTAATGTAACACTGCACTAATGTACCACTGGAGTAATGTACCTCTGCAGTAATGTAACACTGCTCTAATGTAACACTGCTCTAATGTACCACTGCAGTAATGTAACACTGCAGTAATGTAACACTGCACTAATGTACCACTGCAGTAATGTAACACTGCACTAATGTACCACTGCAGTAATGTAACACTGCACTAATGTAACACTGGAGTAATGTACCACTAGAGTAATGTACCACTGCAGTAATGTAACACTGCAGTAAAGTAACACTGCTGTAATGTACCACTGCAGTAATGTAACACTGCTCTAATGTACCATTGCAGTAATGTAACACTGCACTAATTTAACACTGCAGTAATGTAACACTGCTCTAATGTACCACTGCAGTAATGTAACACTGCAGTAATGTAACACTGCTCTAATGTACCACTGGAGTAATGTACCTCTGCAGTAATGTAACACTGCAGTAATGTAACACTGCTCTAATGTACCACTGCACTAATGTACCACTGCAGTAATATAACACTGCTCTAATGTACCACTGCAGTAATGTAACACTGCTCTAATGTACCACTGCAGTAATGTACCACTGCAGTAATGTAATACTGCACTAATGTACCACTGGAGTAATGTAACACTGCTCTAATGTTACAGAAATGCGACAGACCTAGTGGCCAACATGTCTGATCATCACGTCTGATCAGGGCTCCGTTCTGAGCCAGCGACGTCGATGCTCACCTGAGTACACACTGACGGAACACAGACCAGCTAAAGCTCAGGACGCCCTGATGCTTGGGAGACAGGACACATCCCAACACAGTAGATGGGTGTGACTCACTACTTAAGAGGCTTTGTCAGTTCTGTCACACACCACACACTCACTAAAACCCCACAGAAGAGCAGGACAAAATTACGGCTGCTCGGATGGTTTTCTCACGAACCTGAGTTAGACGGGGTGTGAGATCTGCTGTCAAGTGATTAACTGCGGCCATGAAACATGGCATTCTGGGTAATGTGGTTCATCAAAGAGAGGCTGTTATTGAGCGTGAGATTCAGTGTTCGGCAGGGCAGCGAGGAGCCAACACAGATGTGTTGGGGGAACACGGATAAGAAAGGGAACGAAAGCCGCAGAGCAGAGAGGGGAAAGTGATGGAGAGAAAGATATGAGAGAGAGAGAGAGAGAGAGAGAGAGAGAGACAGCTGCTGCCTCACTAATTCACACACACACACACACACACACACACACACACCCACGCACGCACACACTCACATGCACACACACACACACACACACACACACGCACACACACACACATACCCACGCACGCACACACAAACACAAACACATACCCCCACACACACACACACACACACGCACACACACACACACCCACACACACCCACACACGCACACGCACACACCCACACACACACACACACATACCCACGCACGCACACACAAACACAAACACATACCCCCACACACACACACACACCCACGCACACACACCCACGCACACACACACAGACACACTCGCACACAGTTGTTTGTCCTAAGCCAGATTCATAGTAGCAATTCATCTTGGCACCCGGGAGGATATGGAAGCCTCCCATTAACCCTGTTAAACACAGCAGAGAGAGAGAGAGAGAGAGAGAGAGAGAGAGAGAGAGAGAGAGGAGAGAGAGAGAGAAGAGGGGTGGAGAGAGATGTACGATAGCTTACACACACACACACACATTCGGTCACTGGTGCATAAACACTGAGTTTAGCTGTGCTTGTGTGTGTGGCTTACACACACATTCGTTCACTGGTGCATAAACACTGAGTTTAGCTGTGCTTGTGTGTGTGGCTTACACACACACACACACACACACACACACACACACACACACATTCGTTCACTAGTGCATAAACACTGAATTTAGCTGTGCTTGTGTGTGTGGCTTACACACACACACACACACACACACACATTCGTTCACTGGTGCATAAACACTGAGTTTAGCTGTGCTTGTGTGTGTGGCTTACACACACATTCGTTCACTGGTGCATAAACACTGAGTTTAGCTGTGCTTGTGTGTGTGGCTTACACACACACACACACACACACACACACACACACACACACACATTCGTTCACTAGTGCATAAACACTGAATTTAGCTGTGCTTGTGTGTGTGGCTTACACACACACACACACACACACACACACACACACATTCGTTCACTGGTGCATAAACACTGAGTTTAGCTGTGCTTGTGTGTGTGGCTTACACACACACACACACACACACACACATTCGGTCACTGGTGCATAAACACTGAGTTTAGCTGTGCTTGTGTGTGTGGCTTACACACACACACACACACACACACACACATTCGTTCACTAGTGCATAAACACTGAGTTTAGCTGTGCTTGTGTGTGTGGCCACGTGTGTGTAAAACAGTTTTCAGTACAGTTTCACTGTAACAGGAAGGCAGACATTTAACATTTATACAGCAGGTTGTTAGTTATTAGTGATGATTTCAGACGTTATTGTGTGTGCAGCACGCGCATACATATGAGGTGAAGAGACTAAAAAACAAACATCATTGTGTCAGACAGACTGAGATCCAACAACTGAGGCAGGAAAGTGCTTATAGTTCAGCCAACACCTTGTGCATCTCATACTAGCGCTTTAAACTAGTGCTCCAATACTAGCGCTTTAAACTAGTGCTCCAATACTAGCACTTTATACTAGTGCTTTAAACTAGTGCTCCAATACTAGCGCTTTAAACTAGTGCTCCAATACTAGCACTTTATACTAGTGCTTTAAACTAGTGCTCCAATACTAGCACTTTATACTAGTGCTCCAATACTAGCACTTTAAACTAGTGCTCCAATACTAGCACTTTATACTAGTGCTTTAAACTAGTGCTCCAATACTAGCACTTTATACTAGTGCTCCAATACTAGCACTTTATACTAGCGCTTTAAACTAGTGCTCCAATACTAGCACTTTATACTAGTGCTCCACTACTAGCACTTTATACTAGCACTTTAAACTAGTGTTCCAATACTAGCACTTTAAACTGGTGCTCCATCTAAGGAGAAGGTGTAGATCTGGGGGTCCGTGGCATTGAGAGTTCTGCTAAACTGGGATGTTGTCATGATGCTGTCACTTCACCTGTCTTTTGTCACTCAGGTTTGTTGACTGGTAGACTGGTGGAGTGTTGATGTTCCAGGGCGCCCTCATGGCTCTTTCCTTTTAGCTGTGCTGCCATGGCCAGATCTGCTGGAGTCCATCACTGCACATTATAGTTCATGTCGAGGTTCACCTACCCCTGATGTCATGATGTTAGTGAGTTTTAACCCATCTCAGCCACCATGGCGACTCCCACCATCCCTGATGTCCCCTGCCACCACACCCAGACAAATACTTGTCATTTGCCCTCTTGAGGGATGGGTTTCAGACACGTGCATGTGAGTGTGTCGAATCCAAAGCAACTTACTATTGATTGAGTACATCTTGAGTAATTGAGGGTTAAGGGTCTTGTTCAGGGGCCCAACAGTGGAAACTTGGCAGTGGTGGGACTTGAACTGGCAACCTTCTGATTACTAGTCCAGTACCTCCACTGAGCTACCACTGCCCAGAAGTCATTCTCAAAGCATCGTTGATATGTTAATATTCTACAGTAGCACATCATGTACCAGAGCAGGTCGGACGTTGACCAAAGACCAAACCCAACAGAGAGGGCTTAAGGCTTATAGTCAGGACCCTGTAACATGGTGGGGGTGGGGTTATAGTGGTATAAGGATGGGGCACTAGTGGTA
>NC_137514.1:21095000-21105000 GCF_041902795.1 Electrophorus electricus | reverse complement strand
GCCTGCTGAGAGAGAGAATCTTCCAAAGAACACCCAGATCTCAGGAAACCAGACAACTTTTCTATATGAGAATCACAGCTCGGAAACGCTGTTTACAGCACAATTACCCAGGGCAGAACATCAGGGTCTCGAGAAAGAACAAAACTTTGATATGACTGCAAAGGCATCACAAGAATAGGCACAAAGAAGAAAAACCTGTAAGGTAGACATACGTGGCAAAGACAGGGAGCAAATCAAGATCTGAAAAACTCTGAGTGAATGTTGAATCCAGCAGTCAAACTACACCGTAGCATGAGGTCAGCATTGAACCGCGCTGCCTCTGATACTGGCGAAGCCGCTCACCAAACTCCGGAGAGCAGTGCTCTGACAACGATGAACAAAAAGACAAACACACTCACCGCAGAAGAGTCCACTGCACGAGCCCTTGCGAGACCCCTGCGCATGAGCTCCCTGTGCAAGCTGGTATATGAATCCCTGTACAAGCAGAAGGCTTAAATGTTTCAGAACTGACCTGTAATGGCTGCTGTGTTCTCAGTAGAAGGACATATTTCAGTTCAGAGCAATATTTATCGTTTATCTACCTGGAAATCTGATCCTTGACCTCAGAATTCCAGGTCCTGGAAGACTCTCTCTCCCCACCAGGTGAGGCACTGTGGGTAATGACACACCTCCACACACCCTGGGCCAGGCCCTCTAGGTGTTACAGGAGCTGCAATTAACAATTTCTAGCATTTTAATGAAGATCAGATCATGCCTCATGGAAGTCTAATATCCAATCCACAGACTACAGTCAGTGTCTGTAATATCCAATCCACAGACTACAGTCAGTGTCTGTAATATCCAATCCACAGACTACAGTGTCTGTAATATCCAATCCACAGACTACAGTGTCTGTAATATCCAATCCACAGACTACAGTGTCTGTAATATCCAATCCACAGACTACAGTGTCTGTAATATCTAATCCACAGACTACAGTCAGTGTCTGTAATATCTAATCCACAGACTACAGTCAGTGTCTGTAATATCTAATCCACATATGACAGTGTCTGTAATATCTAATCCACATATGACAGTGTCTGTAATATCTAATCCACAGACTACAGTCAGTGTCTAATATCCAATCCACAGACTACAGTCAGTGTCTGTAATATCCAATCCACAGACTACAGTCAGTGTCTGTAATATCCAATCCACAGACTACAGTCAGTGTCTGTAATATCTAATCCACAGACTACAGTCAGTGTCTGTAATATCTAATCCACATATTACAGTGTCTGTAATATCTAATCCACAGACTACAGTCACTGTCTGTAATATCCAATCCACAGACTACAGTCACTGTCTGTAATATCTAATCCACAGCCTACAGTCACTGTCTGTAATATCTAATCCACAGCCTACAGTCAGTGTCTGTAATATCTAATCCACAGACTACAGTCAGTGTCTGTAATATCTAATCCACAGACTACAGTCAGTGTCTGTAATATCCAATCCACAGAGTACAGTCAGTGTCTGTAATATCCAATCCACAGACTACAGTGTCTGTAATATCCAATCCACAGACTACAGTGTCTGTAATATCTAATCCACAGACTACAGTGTCTGTAATATCTAATCCACAGACTACAGTGTCTGTAATATCCAATCCACAGACTACAGTGTCTGTAATATCTAATCCACAGACTACAGTGTCTGTAATATCTAATCCACAGACTACAGTGTCTGTAATATCTTCTTTAGGAACATCTAGAGAGAGAGAGAGAGAGAGAGAGAGGGAGAGAAAGAGAGAGAGAGAGGGAGAGGGAGAGAAAGAGAGAGAGAGGAAAGAAAGAGTCCACGCCGCTGAGAACGGCAGTGAAGATCCCCCACACTGTGTCTTGTAGTCAAACCTCACTGAACAACAGGTTTCCACCCACAAATGTGTGTGTGTGTGTGAGTGTCACGCACCAAGGCAGGTCAGACACTCACGGATGGCAAGAGCCAAATGGTTAGTTCCTTCACAAACAGTCCTGGCAAACATCCAGAGAATCATTCTTAGAAGCAAACACATCCCAAAGGCAATGGATGGGGCAAACCGGAGTAGCAGGGGCAGAAGAAACCCGGAACAGGACTAGAAGCGGAAACTGGTCAACACACGTACAGCAGGTTAATGTACAATGCTCACTATGCTCAAGTGAAATGTGCGAGGTGTGTATAAACACATGATGTAACAACGCACAGGTGTACAGGGGTACTCCAGGGAGGGTGATCACCCCAGAGGATTTTGGGAACTGTAGTGTGTGGATGTTTCGGAGGGCTGTGTGTGTGTGTGTGTGTGTGTGTGTGTGTGTGTGTGTGTGTGTGTGTGTTTATGTATGTGTGTGGCATAGGAGGGGATTATAGTAGTGAGTGGTTCAGTGTGTGTGATTCCTCTGTGAGTGGTTCAGTGTGTGTGTGTGTGCGTGTGCGTGCGTGAGTGTGCGTGGGTGCATGTGTGAGTGTGTGAGTATGTGTGTGCGCGCCTGTGTGTGTGACTCCTCTGTGAGTGGTTCAGTGTGTGCGTGTGTGTGTGCGTGCGTGTGCATGTGCGTGCGTGAGTGTGCGTGGGTGCATGCGTGAGTGTGTGTGTGTGAGTATGTGTGTGCGCGCCTGTGTGTGTGACTCCTCTGTGAGTGGTTCAGTGTGTGTGTGTGTGTGTGTGTGTGTGTGTGCGTGTGCATGTGCGTGCGTAAGTGTGCGTGGGTGCATGCGTGAGTGTGTGTGTGTGAGTATGTGTGTGCGCGCCTGTGTGTGTGACTCCTCTGTGAGTGGTTCAGTGTGTGTGTGTGTGTGTGTGTGTGCGCATGTGCGTGCGTGAGTGTGCGTGGGTGCACGCGTGAGTGTGTGTGTGTGAGTATGTGTGTGCGCGCCTGTGTGTGTGACTCCTCTGTGAGTGGTTCAGTGTCCCTCTGACAGTCTCTCTGAGCAGAGCGGTCTGTCTCTAACGGTCTCTCTCTCTGAGCAGGGCGGTCTGTCTCTTTGACGGTCTCTCTCTTAATCAGCCGTCGCTGCACATGGCTTCTGTAGGACTAAGCACCCGCATATAACGCGAGCTCAGGCAAGCCCAGACACTCACTGCCCACGGCGGTCATGTCTGAGTGCCCGACTGTTGTCATCGCCGGTACCGTATGCTAAACTCAACAATTGCCAGGCCAGAGCATTTAAGAAAAACTAGGATCCATTTTTATCTGACATTTTGTGTCTGGCACTTCAATGCTTTGGGGTCCAGTCTCAAGTACAGAAGTGTCAGGGAAGAAAAGGGACTGATGAAAGGATTCGTGCTGTTAGATTGCTAAATTTTACATTATGATATGTTACCTTTGAAACTCAGTCAGCAGAAAAAGGAGTTGTGTGAGAAGCGAGATAACTGAAGAACTGCAGGAATGCCGGGAGGATCTGCCCTGACTCGCACACGCCTGTCCCTTCACCTTTCAAACTCCCGAACATGTTGGTTTCCCTGGTTACCGATAAAAACACTACCAAACCTAACGGAGATGTTCAACAAATCACAATAGTGTGATAGAATAGTCCCATTCTCTCTCTCTCCTTCTCCCTCTCTGTCTATCTTTCTCTCAAAATATAAATCTCGATATAGTGAAGGACCAGCTCGCACTCCACCACGTCACTAATCCACAGCCCTGCTTACAGCATCAATGTACATCTCTGAATTGCCTGTTGCATGCAGATAAAAGTCCATTCGATCATGTGACTTGTGCTCGCACACTGGCAAAGAGGCCGCGGTCATTGTTAGCCCAAGTCGGATTGACTTCAAAGCGTTTCTGATGCTCCTGGTCACTGGTGGTGCAGAGAGGGGCAGAGACGTCCATGTGAAAAGGCTGAGAACACGTGATAAGGCTCACAGAGGAAAAGAGAGTGCAACCCACCGCTGAGTCAGAGGGAGAGCCATGCGATTTGCACAGGGAATTCTGGAGACTGCAAATGAGCAACACCAAGCCGCAAACTTGTCTCTTTGTTGTGTTTTAAAACTGTTTGCTGTTTAGTTTATCCATTCAATCTTTCAGCCTTACAGTGGCTTTCAAATTCTGAAGCCTGTCAACAATAAGATTTATGAGAGTGCATGCAAATATTGTTTTACAAATTTGTTTTAGGTACATGCAACAGATGCATGTTGTAAACAGTATAATTAACATCTAGCATTGGTCTGGAATGGGAGCATGATTGATGTCAAAATACAGAGGGGTGACATCATAAGAGCCTGAATAAACATCGGTTAATGAGGAGTGACATCATAAGAGCCTGAATAAACATCAGTTAAATAGAGGGGTGACATCATAAGAGCCTGAATAAACATCAGTTAATGAGGAGTGACATCATAAGAGCCTGAATAAACATCAGTTAATGAGGGGTGACATCATAAGAGCCTGAATAAACATCAGTTAAATAGAGGAGTGACATCATAAGAGCCTGAATAAACGTCAGTTAATGAGGAGTGACATCATAAGAGCCTGAATAAACATTAGTTAAATAGAGGAGTGACATCATAAGAGCCTGAATAAACGTCAGTTAATGAGGAGTGACATCATAAGAGCCTGAATAAGCATTAGTTAAATAGAGGAGTGACATCATAAGAGCCTGAATAAACGTCAGTTAATGAGGAGTGACATCATAAGAGCCTGAATAAGCATTAGTTAAATAGAGGAGTGACATCATAAGAGCCTGAATAAACGTCAGTTAATGAGGAGTGACATCATAAGAGCCTGAATAAGCATTAGTTAAATAGAGGAGTGACATCATAAGAGCCTGAATAAACGTCAGTTAATGAGGAGTGACATCATAAGAGCCTGAATAAACATCAGCTAATGAGGACATCATAAGAATGATGTCAGCCTCACAAACACCACACACACTCACGGCCACACAAACACCACACACCCAGTGGTGAATAGTGAGAGGACTGTCTGTTCTCTCCCATACTCCAGTCCCCAGTCAGGGGCAGGCAGACTGCGGAGATCAAAGCAGAAAAGATTTTCCCATTTCCAACTTGTTGTCAGACCAACTGGGGCAGTCACAGCTTCCTGAGGACTGACACAGGCCTCAGTGTTCAGCCATAGCTCCCTCTGTAGAGGTGAAGAATCTTCAGAGCTCTCGCTGACTCAGGGCAGGACGTGGAGGTCGTCACTAGCGTTCACACTGAGTCACACTGTTACTGCCGTGATCCAGAAAACCCCCAAACAGAACTGTCACCAGGAACAGGCTTTCAGAGCGGAGACTGACCTTACCAGTGTGTGTGTGCGTGTGTGAGACTGTATGAAATGACATGCACGGACGCACACACACACACACACACACACACACACACACACACACACACACACACACAGTATTATAAATCACTTAATTAACCCACTTACATCATCTTATATATTAACCTTTAAAAACCCTATAACTGCTACCAACACACACACACACACACATACACTTTCTCTGTGATCTAGAGAGACCAGAAAGAGAGAGCAGGAGAGAGAGAGAGAGAGAGAGAGAGAGAGAGAGAGAGAGAGCAGACAGAGCTGTGTGATCAGCACAGGTTTTGGTTTGGAAATCAGTATTGGGGATGAGGTACAGCACACCAACGTAGGCAGGACTTGATACACACACACACACACACACTTCAGTATAATAGATTATAGGGTCTGGAGAAGGTTAAGATGACTTAGTATAAGGTTAACCTCCTCACCATGTAACACAGAGGACTTTCTCAATTGATTCTAGATTCCTTATAATCAGGAGTGATATGGCAGCATGTTTACAGTGTTACATCATATTTTCAGAGTGTTACAGAACTTTCCTGAGTGTTGGGGTATGTTCACAGAGTGGTAACCGGGCAAGTGATGAGACTTGAACCAGCAACCTTCTGATTACTAGTCTATTACCTTAACCACTGACACACCACTGCAAGATAAAACACCCCATGTTTGCACTGATCAAGCATCCTAACCAACCCCGAAAACTTTCACAGCAGGACAGCGAGACAGCATTATAAGTAGCATTAGCACACATGCCTAACAGAATTACCTTTAGCATTAGCAGACACGCCTAACAGAATTACCTTTAGCATTAGCACACACGCCTAACAAAATTACCTTTAGCATTAGCACACACGCCTAACAAAATTACCTTTAGCATTAGCACACACGCCTAACAAAATTACCTTTAGCATTAGCACACACGCCTAACAAAATTACCTTTAGCATTAGCACACACGCCTAACAAAATTACCTTTAGCATTAGCACACACGCCTAACAAAATTACCTTTAGCATTAGCACACACGCCTAACAAAATTACCTTTAGCATTAGCACACATTCCTAACATTAGCATTAGCACACACTCCTAACATTAGCATTAGCATTAGTACACACTCCTAACAGACTTATCTTTAGCATTAGTACACACGCCTAACATTAGCATTAGCTCACATGCCTAACATTAGCATTAGCACATTCCTAACAGAATTAGCATTAGCACACATTACCTTTAGCATTAGCACACATGCCTATCATTAGCATTAGCAGACACGCCTAACATAATTACCTTTAGCATTAGCACACACTCCTATCAGAATTACTATTAGCATTAGCACCCACGCCCAATAGAATTACCTTCAGCATTAGCACACACACCCACAATTAGCATTAGCATTAGCAGACACTCCTAACATAATTACCTTTAGCATTAGCACACACGCCTAACAAAATTGCTTTTAGCATTAGCACACTCTACTGAATGCATTAGCATTAACATATGCTCCTGAATGTCATTAACATTAGCTTTAGCACAATCTCCTGAATAGCATTAGCATTAGTGTTAGCATTAGTACAGATGTGCAGCATAAATAACCCTTTGACTTAAAACACCAAACCAACATGATTAAAGGAAAGAGTCGACCAACACCAACCAACACGCTCCCATCCAAAACACCAACCAAACCAGTTCCAACCAACACACCAACCACCATTCCAAACAACACGCTCCCAACCTACACACTGACCAACACACCAACCAACACGCTCCCATCCAAAACACCAACCAAACCAGTTCCAACCAACACACCGACCAACAAGCTCCCAACACGACTCCAGCACCAGGCAGGGCTGAAAGAGAAACAACATCAGCTGTGCATCAAAACAAAGGCTTTGTGCATTCAAAGAGCCCTGACCCTAACTCTGACCCTCACCCTGACCCTGAGAAAAAGTGGTGATGTGAATCTTCAGGCCATGGTTTCCATTGTTTCCTGGTTCCAGATCTTGTACCACACCAAACTCATGAACTGACCCCAATCAGAAGAGGGCCAAGGAATGTTTAATCTGCCAAACCAAGGATCACCAGTAGAGTGGTACGGAGACTCATGTAGTACTTATGGTTGGCATAGATGCAGAGCAGTTGGAGGAGACAATGGGAGCAGCCGGGAGACCCACAGCAGCACGTCTTCCACTGAGCTCTAATGGACATCAATTATGTCGTTATATCTGTAACTTAGCAGAGGCCGACAGGAAGCAACGGGATCATGGAGGAAAATAGAGGGAGAGAAAGAGAAAATGAAAACAAACTGTGCAACCAGCACGATTACTGCTGCCATTTCATATGAATCAAATAAAACTCTGCCAGCACAACAAGAAGAGAGGAGTAAACGAAAACGCGTGCAGGAGAATGGAGCTGAAGGTGAGGTCAGATGCAGCCTGTCCAGGAGGTCCAGCACCCTAAAGGTGGTTCCAAACCTATAGTTCAGTGCGTATTTCTAAACTTCATAGAAACGTAAACACCCTACAGACAAAGGGTACCAGTTGCTTCACACTTTACAATCTTCCCAGTTTGAGAGTCTAACCCAGTTTGACTGTTTTCCGAAACACCCCAGAGAAAAATGACAAATCGTTCTCAAATCGCATCTCACCCGTGTGCCAGAGCGACCTGCATGCTAATGAGCCAGAGCGCTCCCGACGCAGGCCACCGGCACTTCCGCGTTCTCCCTCCAAACGATCCGATCAGTTAGCGAGCGCGCGCTAATCAGCCGGGCGGAGGTCTGCTCTGCTGAGAGGCGCATGAAAATCAATTAGAGTTAATTAGTTAATCACGTGCTTCTCAAATTAAATTAGTTGAAGGGCTTTTGTTCCAGTGCCAAGAAGAGCTCTCCCTTGAGCTTCCCATGTGCCCCGGGGGTTCTGAAGCAGCGATGATAACATTCATGCAATTCTGGGATTTAATGTCGGGAAAACTGAAGAGATTACAAAGAGAAAAAGAAGCTGAATGAGTTTGTTCCACTCTCTCTCCTGTACACCCCCCCCCCACACACACAGAAGTTTCCTATTAAAGGGTTACATCACTTTAGGTCACCTTTTCCCTGGTTCGTCTGTTTTTGAAAGCTGTTTTTAAATGTAATTAGAGTGGCGACAAGCGAGCGTTGTTCAAACAAACGCCTCCCATCTTACAGCAGCCATGTCAGAGCAACCCTGGGGGACACCACGTCTGGAGGACGGCCCACTGGACTACCCCCTGGTCAATCACGCTGCCGTCTTGCCCCCGTCCCTCACTGGGCGAATACTATTAGTGTCTAAGTTTGGCCTGCTGTGTAGATTAGCTGTGTTGGCGTTTAAACCTTAGAGAGAAGAAAAGAGTGACATCACAACCGTAACATCATCGGCTGCCAGAGGAATTTAACTTAATTAGCTTGTAGCTTTGTTTCTTTATCGTCATTTGTGTTTCGTTCATCACAGAGCTCATATAAACATATGAAGTCTTATCGGTTATATGACGTGTCCTGACAATAAAGCATTAGAACATGCAAATGGAACTACAGAGAGAGAGAGAGGTGGGAATATCTGTGGTTTTGTCAATGTAGAAGTGACTAAAAGCCTGGAATTTTCTGTCCTTTGATGACTTTGATGAGGTTTTTAATGCCTTTTTTATATAAATGTTGGCTTACACGCAAACAGCCCTCCCTCCCTCTCTCTCTCTCTCTCTCTCTCCCCCTCACTCACTCAAGTCTAGACATTGGCATGACTGTACCAAATACAATATTGCCAAAGCACTGAAAATGTTTACATTTACAACTTCACATAATAATAATTGTAATAATAATAATAATTACAACAGAGTTTTAATGTAACTTTAACAAGTCGATAACACATTAAAAATATATTGTAACTACAGTGGTGTGAAAGGTGTTTGCTCCCTTCCTGAAATCTTATTTTTTTGCACTTAAATGTTTCAGATCATCAAACAAATTTAAATATTAGACAAAGATAACTAAGTAAACACAAAATGCTGTTTTTTAAATTAAGGTTTTTATTTAAAAGGGGAAAAAAAATCCCAACCTACATGGCCCTGTGTGAAAAAGTGATTGCCCCCCTGTTAAAACATAAATTAACTGTGGTTTATCACATCTTTGGAAAGCTGAGTTCAATTTCTCTAGCCACAACCAGGCCAGATTGAGAACAGGTGTGGCAGTAATCAAGAACTCACTTAAATAGGACCTGCCTGACAAAGTGAAGTAGACCAAAAGATCCTCAAAAGATACACATTGTGCTGGGATCCAAAGAAATACAGGAACAAATGGCATACAAAGTAATTGAGATCTATCAGTCTGGAAAAGGTTATAAAGCCATTTCTAAAGCTCTGGGACTCAAGCGAACCACAGTGAGAGCCATTATCCACAAATGGCGAAAACACGGAATAGTGGTGAACCTTCCCAGGAGTGGCCGGCCGACCAAAATTACCCCAAGAGTGCACAAAACACCCCACAACAACATCCAAAGAGCTGCAGGCCTCACTTGGCTCAGGTAAGGTCAGTGTTCATGACTCCACCATAAGAAAGAGACTGGGCACAAATGGCCTGCATGGCAGAGTTCCAAGACAAAAACCGCTGCTGAGCAAAAAGAACACAAACGCTCATCTCAGTTTTGCCAGAAAACATCTTGATGATCTCCAAGACTTTTGGGAAAATACTCTGTGGACTGACGGGACA
>NC_137514.1:21060000-21090000 GCF_041902795.1 Electrophorus electricus | reverse complement strand
TGGAGATGAGGAGAGAGGGTGAGGTGCTCAGAGGATGGAGACGTGTGTACATCCGATATGCACGAATCTCTTCCCTAGTCCCTTATTCCCAGCAGACAGAGTAGGGAATGCTCGGAGCACTGCTCTCAGCTAAGGAAGTGCCAGCCTCTGCAAACCCTCGGGAAAAGGGAGCTCGGTCAGCAGAGCGCTCCTGTGGCTGCCGGAACACCGGAATACCAGAATGCTGCGCCAAACAAATCCTGTGGGATTTGTAGCATTAACAAACTCCACAAAACCACAACATTCCACATGAAGGAATGTTCTACACGACCCGCTGATGTTACAGTCTTCAAAATAACCAGTGGATGTTAAAGTGGATGTGAGCTAGCAAACCACACCCCTGAACACACACACATGCGCACACACAGACATATACATACACACTGCATGTTAAAAGGCAAAGTGGCTGAGCCACATCCATCTTGGCAAATGTTTTCACTCGTAAAAAGCACTGAACTTCCCACAGCCCGGTTCGCTAACTTTGAAAGGTCTGTCCATCTGAGAGCAGCTCCATGGGAAATAGCTCAGGAGAACAGATTGAGAGAGAGTCTGGGAGAGATGGGACAGGTTTGGGGGATGGGTGATGCAGAGGCAGTGTAGGGATATTCCTGTCTTCTTTAGTGTTTACAAACATTAGAAAACATTACTTCCACTCAGAGAGTGTATGACAGACAGACTCACACACACACAGTAATTCTCATTCAGTTCTTGCAGGTTTGCTTTCCTTCCATGGCAACCAAATCTATTAGTTTCTCCCCTGCTGTGTTGGAGTCGGTCATTGTTCTGTATGTGTGTGTGTGTGTGTGTGTGTGTGTGTGTGTGTGTGTGTGTGTGTGTGTGTGTGTGTGTGTGTGTGTGTATGTGTGTGTGTGTGTGTACATTTATTTAAACATACGAAAATACCACAATGTTTATTATAGAATACATTCAGTGTAGACAGATCCTATTGACGAGCAAGTTAATATTGCAATGCTTCATGGCAAACACACACACAATGCTTCATGTTGAGTTTATTTGACCATCGTCCTTAAAGTCCTTTAAAGCAACAGAAGGACTCAGGGAGGTAGGGAGGCTGATCAATACAGCTGCTTTGATCCCACCACCCCCAGTACACACATACACACAGGCCATAACCACGCTAAACACACATACAAGCCACTACACACACTATTGCACTACACACAGTACACTACTACACTACACACACTAGTACACTACATACAGTATATACACTACTACATTAGACACTAGTGCATTACACTCTACTACACAGTATACTACACACAGTACACTGCTACACTACACATACTGCTACATTAGACACTAGTACACTACACACAACTACGCTACACACACTACTACACTACACACAACTACACTGCACATACTACTACACAACTACACTACACACCCTACACTCCACTACACACCCTACACTACACATTACACACACTGCACTACACACTACATACACTATACCCTACACACACTACCCTACACCCACTAAACTACACACTACACCCTACACACACTACACCCTACACACACTACCCTACACTACTGATATACACACTACACTCCCTACACACACACTACACCCTACACAATACACACACTAGCCTACACACTACATACACTACACCCTACATACACTACACCCTACACACACTACCCTACACTACTCTATGATACACACACTACACTCCCTACACACACTACACCCTACACAATACACACACTACCCTACACACTACACCCACTACACACACTACACCCTACATCCACTACACCCTACACACACACACACACACACACTACACCCTACATACTACATCCCCTACACCCTACATCCCCTACACCCTACATCCCCTACACTACTGATACACACACTACACTCCCTACACACACACACTACACCCTACACAATACACACACTACCCTACACACTACATACACTACACCCTACATACCCTACACACTACCCTACACCCTACACACTGCATAAACTACACCCTACACACACACACTACATCCACTACACCCTACACACACACAGACTACACCCTACACACACACACTACCCTACACTACTCTGATACACACACTACGCTCCCTACACACACTACACCCTACACAATACACACACTACCCTACACACTACACCCTACACGCTACACCCACTACATCCACTACACCCTACATCCACTACACCCTACATCCACTACACACACACACACACACATACACACACACACACTGCAACCTACACCCTACACACACACTACACCAACTACACACTACACACACTACATCCACTACACCCTACACACCCTAACCCCACCTCCACTACACCCTACATCCACTACACCCTACACACCCTAACCCCACCTCCACTACACCCTACATCCACTACACCCTACACACACACACACACACTACATCCTACATACTACATCCCCTACACCCTACATCCCCTACACCCTACATCCCCTACACTACTGATACACACACTACACTCCCTACACACACACACTACACACACTACCCTACACACTACAAACACTACACCCTACATACCCTACACACACTACCCTACACCCTACACACTGCATAAACTACACCCTACACACACACACTACATCCACTACACCCTACACACACACAGACTACACCCTACACACACACTACACCCTACACCCTACATCCACTACACACTACCCCCCACACACTACACCCCCCACACCCTACATCCCCTACACCCTACATTCCCTACACCCTACATCCCCTACACTACTGATACACACACTACACTCCCTACACACACACACTACACCCTACACAATACACACACTACCCTACACACTACATACACTACACCCTACATACCCTACACACTGCATAAACTACACCCTACACACACACTACATCCACTACACCCTACACACACACACACTACACCCTACATCCACTACACCCCACACACTACACCCCCCACACACACACACTACATCCCCTACACCCTACACACCCTACACAAACTACACCCTACACAATACACACACTACATACACTACACCCTACCCTACACTACTGATACACACACTACACCCCCTACACACACACTACACCCTACACAATACACACACTACATACACTACACCCTACATACCCTACACACACTACCCTACACCCTACACACTGCATACACTACACCCTACACACACATACACACACACACACTACACACCCACTACACCCTACACCCACACACTACACCCACTACACCCTACACCCACACTATAGCCTACACACTATATCCACTACACCCAACACACACTACACCCTACACACACTACATCCACTACACCCTACACATACACACTACACACACTACACCCTACATACACTACACTACTTTTATATTGTGTTTTCCATAGTCTCTTGGCATCACATTCTTGCGTGACCCTTTGTTCGTCCCCTCTGTACCGCGCGTCCGCCCGGGTCTTCTCCGGCCTGTGAGCCTCCCCAGACCAAAGCCTCCACAATGCTCTCAAAGGCCATTTAAACACAGTGGTTACCGCAGCAACCGCCCAGCATTCCAGCAGGTCACATGGCAACGCGGTAGAAAAAAAAGAAAAAAAAAGTTCCCTAAGCCTCAAAACAGACAATTCAGGTGATTTAGTTTAATGCCTGCTTAGATGAGGAAAGTCTGGGAAGATGTGAGCGTGTGGGAGGGGTTCAGCTCACCTCGCACAACCTCACCTCGCCTTCTCCACACATTTCAGCTCTCTGACCGAGACGGAGGAGCTCATGTCACCACAGACAAAGAGTCCTGACACATCAGGCTCCGCCCCCTTTCCCTACGGGCCCAGTCTGGCAGGACTGTGAAATATCCTGTTAATGTAAGACCACAAACATTCCTGTTTAACGTTCACACACTGTGGGTAGGTGGGGGGTGGACCTGTGTCTACGACTGCGTGACACAAATCAAACGCGCCCAAGCTGTGAGGTGGCGCGGTGGTATGTTTTATTTCTGTGGTTGACACACTGGAGGGACAGCAAGCAGCATCAGAGAGAGAGAGAGAGAGAGAGAGAGAGAGAGAGAGAGAGAGAGAGAGAGATCCTCACATTTCCTAAACTGTTGGAGAACGGAGGATTTTAACAGGAAGTAGAAAAACCACAGCAGAACCCACAGGAGAACCTTTTGTCTTTTGTCTCTTTTTTATTCATTTTATTTCATTCCTACTTTGTAATCTCAATTAGTTGTATTCATTTAAGTATTCATTTATTGATAGTGTATTCATTTAAGTATTCATTTATTGATAATGTATTCATTTATTCATAATGTATTCATTTATATTGATAATGCATTAATTTATTGATAATGTAATCATTCTTTCAGTTTGTTTTTCTTGTTTAAATGTATTTATTTTAGGCATAACATGATAAATTGTACAGCTCAGGCAGCCTACATTTGACCTGTCAGACCAATAAAGCTAACAGGTGGAGATAGGTGGAGGAGAGAGAGAGAGCGAGGGGTGGAGGAGAGAGAGGGGAGGTGTGGTACAGTCTGAGAGATTACAGGTTTGTTTGTTTTCGACAGGTGCTATAAACAGAGGCTGAAAGTGTGTGTGTTGAGGACTGAAGGTTATGAATGGTCATTAGATCTCCCAGAACGCAGCTCATCACAGCACCCTGTGACCTCACAGCCCGGCGACATCCAGAAGCCTCCACGCACAAACGCCCCGCCCACTCCTGCCTCACCTTGGAAAGCAGCCACACTGCGGCTGAGGAAGAGCTTGAGGCTGGAGCAGGACTTCTGCAGAAGGTTCTGGAAGTCCCGCCGGGCCGCCACCTGGTACCGCTCCTCCATTTTCTTGGTGCAGCAGGTGAGGTTGTGTGACCGGCAGGTGGAGGAGGTCATCTGAAGGTCTGGACCTGTGGAACAGCAGGGGGTTGAGCTTTTACACACACACACGCGCACACACACACTTTCTCATTCAAATGCGCACACATACACGCACACACACATGCGCGCGCACACACACACACACTTTCTCATTCAAATGCTCACACACACACACACACTAACTGACACATTCACAATCATACACACCCTCGCTCACTCACACACAAACTCATACACGCATGCTGAAAGTAGTTTACGCTATGCAGGTCTGAAAAGCTCCCTTGTGCTGATCTTGTGTAGACCACAAACACACACACACCTTACACTTACTGAAGATGGAAAAAAAGCCAAGCAGTGTTTGCTGAGACTGGTTGCGTTTAAACACTTCCGTCGGCCTGTGGAGCTTCTGCTGTTGTTTACAGCAGTGTGCGTGTGTCTGTGTGTCAGAAGTGATGAGCAGAGCGTGAGACATCAAGACTGTGTGTTTCTCACCCGCAGCTCCTCGGCCACTCCGGCTGGCGTGGACGGAGATAAAGGAGACGCGCTCACACGATCTGGACCTTAGGCAGCACACTAAAACGCACACGCAGCCCTGGGGGGAGGGCCTGCCTAGGCCCTGCCTGCAGCCATCAGATATACCTGACTGAAGAAATACCTGATTCAGAATCAGCCGGGGACCAGACGTAACGACCTACCCAAACACCAGTTAGAGTTAAAGTTAAGGTTTAGGGTTAGGGTTAGGGGTAAGGTTAGAATTAGAGTTAAGGTTAGTGGTTAGAGAGGACCTCTGAAACAGGAGCAGACACTTTGAGGAACATGCTCCCATCTGCAGTAACTACATACGTTAAACTCAACAGGTTTTCAGAGGGTGAAACCATTAACTCAGTACTTAGTGGGCGACTGAAAGAACTACACACTTAAACATCCATGTGCTTAAACAGCGACACACTTACAGGACTACGTGCTCAGGACAAGCACAGAGCACACTCCACCCCGACCTCGTCACTGAGGAGAAACACACACAGCGGCTACAGAACAGCCAACACACACTCCCGGAATCCTGACGTGTGCTGTTTCCAAAATGCCTCTTTGATGTCCCTTCCAAACACTGCTGCGAGAGAATGCCAAGACTGACCCAACCGAAATACGTAAACACACACACACAAGCCTCTCTCAGTCCGGAGGGCTCTGAAAGGCACCCCTTGGTCAGCGTTCTTTACGAGTTTGTCTGAACTATGTTCTGAAATGGCTACTTTACAGAGGAAGGGGAAAGACAGATAGGCATCTGGAGAAGGTGGCCACCGCAGAGACGGACACTCACTCTCAAAATAAGCGCCTAACCCTAACCTTAACCCTAGAAGCAGACAAACATTTATAGAAAGTACAGGCACTTTGCTAGTAAACGTAACCCTTCCAGTGTGTGAGGTGTGCGGGTGTGTGTGTTGTATACTGGTTGTGTGAAGTGTGTGTGTGTGTTGTGTATTGAGTTGGGTGAGGGCAGTGTGTTGGGTACTGGGTGTGTGTATGCGTGTGTGCGTTTTTTCGGTGCTGGGTTGTGAGGTGTGTGTGTGTGTGTGTGTTTCTCACGTTTACGTTTACTGTGGTGAGACATCAAAGGAAACTTTCTACTGCCGTGTGTGTGTAACTATCTGGGACAACACAACACAGAACTGTGTGTGTGTTTGTGAGTGTGTGTGAGAGAATGAGAGAATTTAACCAAACACTCAGAAATTCCCACTATCCAGCCTATCTGTGACAGCACCCCCGCTCCACTTTCAAGTTGACCTTCAACTTTGACCCTTCTCACGACAGCTACCGCACTGGCACTGCTGACCCCTTCACTCAGCCACCAGGCTGAGAAGCCGTGAAATCGCTGTACCGGGGCGCGGTGTCTCTCCTCCCCGCACACAGTGCGAGCACTCCCATCCTTCCTTTAATGTCATTCCCGGACCGAACCCCGTCCTCTCCACTCCACCGCCCGGATCAGGTGCCCTTTCAAGACGGCATGCAGATGGCGAGCCGTGAACAGGGCCTCGCACACGACTGTTACCTGGTCAACCTGGTGGGCGGCGTCGAGCCAACCCGGGAGCGCCGGGGACTGGATTTTCAGATAGTGTGAATTATGCAGGTTTTTTTTTTTTTTAGATTATGCCAATGCTGGCACAAGGAACCCGGCCTGACCCTCTCTGATGACGAGAGAAGCTGGAGGAAGGTAAACAGGTTCCCCTTCACACAGCCACACTTCAAATCTGTCCCAAAGAAACGTCACGATCAAATAAAATGGGGAAAAAACCCATCACATGTGCAGGAGGCGCCTATGGCTACACTCCCGTGACGTCAGCTCGGTGTGTGATGTAGCCAAATACGTCTGGGTGCTAAAACACGTGTAATCAAACATGGTGAAATCAATAATGTGAAAACCTGTAAATCAACAAATATATCAAAGTATCGCATTATCAAAATATATTGTTATAATCTGTACTGACCAGCATGAACGGCCAGAAGGACGCGCATTAATATTCTCATTCTAGGAAAATGCCGTGACATGACCTGATCCATTTCGCCCAACGCTACACGTTAACTGTGGTAATGACACAGCAGGGATTTGTGAAGTTTACATCCTCGCTGATCAACGTTTCCGTGAAATGCAACGACGCCGAATAAAACCGCTTAGAACAGGATTTGTAATGGGATTATCTAGGCCATGGCGCTTTGAGCACTTAGAGGTCCGTCTGTAAATCTGGGAAAGCTGAAACACCAAACTCTTTCCTAGAAAAACCCAGTCCTTCCTCTGTCCTCTCCGACACCCTCCTAGCTCCTTCCGTCCTCTCCGACACGCCCCTACCTTTCTGTCCTCTCCGACACGCCCCTACCTCCTTCCGTCCTCTCCGACACGCCCTACCTCTTTCCGTCCTCTCCGACACGCCCCTGCCTCCTTGTGTCCTCTCCGACACGCTCCTACCTCCTTCCGTCCTCTCCGACACGCCCTACCTCCTTCCGTCCTCTCCGACACGCCCTACCTCCTTCCGTCCTCTCCGACACGCCCCTACCTCCTTCCGTCCTCTCCGACACGCCCTACCTCCTTCCGTCCTCTCCGACACGCCCCTACCTCCTTCCGTCCTCTCCGACACGCCCTACCTCCTTCCGTCCTCTCCGACACGCCCCTACCTCCTTCCGTCCTCTCCGACACGCCCCTACCTCTTTCCGTCCTCTCCGACACGCCCCTACCTCCTTGTGTCCTCTCCGACACGCCCCTACCTCCTTGTGTCCTCTCCGACACGCCCCTACCTCCTTGTGTCCTCTCCAACACACTCCTCCGATCCTGCCAGCGACGGTAGCTCTGGCATGGCTGTAACTCGGCAGGATGCTGTGTGGTCCAAAGGCTCGCGGGCCAAATGAACGAAAGCAGAAGCTGCAGAAGCCAACCAGGGACGCCTGAGAGCGATGATCTCTTTCTGAACGAAACTAACTCCTTAAAATAAGTTACCACTGACTCAGACAGCAGGGGGGTCGCTGCCCACTTTAACTTCGATCCCCACGCGCAGCGCGCACGCTACGTACCCGTCAGGTCTGTCAGTGAGCGCGTGTTTGTCCTCTGGGTAGGGTTACCTGCGCTCGAGGTGTCGGGCGCCGCCTTGGCCGCGCCGAGCTGTCTCAGCTGAAACGCCTCGCGCACCTTCGCGCACTTCGTCAGGCTCTGCGAGCGCACGTCCGCGAGCGCCGTGAGGCAGACGCAGACCCAAATCCCTCGGATTCCCATGTCTCCGCCGCAGTTAGTGCGCGCGCCGACCTCGCAGCTGAGCACGAAACGATTCCGGCAGTACGTGATGCGGGTGAATCAGACGTGTTCCGCGCGAGGAAATGCGCCACCGACGAGCTGCGGGAACGAGCTGCGCGCGAGCTGTCGGGGCGAGGGCGGGCGACTTCTGTGACGCGTCTGCAGTTTTAAAGTCCAGTTACTTCCCCGACAGAGGCGCCTCGTCCGGCTCGCCTCACGCCACTGTTCCACACGCGGATGGGGGGAGAAGAGGCTCGCGCGTCCCGTGCCTGCGGAGAGTCCCAGAGCCACCTGTCGGGAACCGCGCAGAAGTGCACGTGGCACCAAACGAAGGAAGAAAGAAACACCCGCTTTAGCAGAATTACAGAGTCGCTTTCATCCTCGGAAGTGCAGCAGGACACTTTCTGACGGGAAAGTCGATGAGTGCGCGATAGCGACGTCACCGCACAAACGCTCCGGGATTAACGGGGAGGACCACGCTCGTGCAAAGCGTTCGTCCCACACCGGTACAGGTTGTTGCTTCAGCAGTAGAGTTACATGATTTATTCTAACCAAGATCAGGGAAACCCGGCCCTGCGTGTGCGTTAGTGTAATCTGAGCAGGGACCACCGTCTCTGGTGGCACGGTTCATGCGCATGCGCATCGGTAAACGGCAGTGTGCGGTGTTGGTGTGTGGACGCACAGATCAGAGCAAGTTACACCGTCTGGGTGCACCAGCAGATTTCGCTCACGTCTGAACTACAATCTCAGAAATGACAGCACACACCTGAGACGGACTACTGTAGCTCGCGCACCTCGTGTCCTGACTGACCCCAGACCCCAGACCAGCGGCGTGGATCAGACATGGACTGACGCTTGACCTGCGCGCAACAGCTTTACCCCGCAAGGAACGTTTGGGTTTCAACACGCAGCTCAGGGCGCGTCAAAGCGCCGCCGTCAATTTACCTTCTCTGTTCCACCGCTCACGAGCAGAATAGGCACGTACCTGCGCCTGGACATTAGGGACTAACCCCCAAACTGACCGCAGCATGGCTTCATTGAAACACTGCTGGACCCCCTTATGACTCCCACCTGCGTTATATAACTCAGGAGAACCGTTGTGTCCACCCGTCTGACGCCCGTGCGCAAACCGTGCTTCCTCTGGGCTCTGACATTCTCCAGCTTTGGACCTGCACTTAGTTTGAACCAAACCTTTAGCGCGCAGCTCAGCTGGGTGAGAAGTGTGCTGGCCGCCACTCAGGAGCACAAGCGTCACTTTAAAACTATAGGCCAGTCTGGTTTGATCCACGACCTTAAACTGGCCCTCTCCACGCGGGGGCCGGAGTGAGCGTGACAGAAAGCCTTCCTTCATTACTTGGTGGGAAAGAATAAAAAGTAAAAGTACAAGAGATCTCATGAGATTAAAATGAGCAAAACAGCTTTCACCCTGTCACAGTACAAAGTTAAGAAAGGGAAGCATTGGCGCTCTTAAAATAAAGTCACACGGCTGCTACAGTAGTCATCTTTTTTAATCAATACATTGCCAAATTACAGCTGAGTAATGCAAAGGGTTAAAAAAAGAAAACCCTCGTATACAAGGTTTTGAATAATAGTTCAGGAAGTTCAACTGCTCCTGGAAATGATTAAAAAACGTATCCCCAAAGCTTGTCAGATGTAGCACAACACCTTTGAAAATCACACATAATGGAGTCAATCATGGAAAACATGCAACACTCAAAACCATGCTTAAAAATCCCAGGAAGCCGAGATACTCCCGTGTCCGGAGCGTGCGATCACTCTGCTACTCCGCTCACCGGCTGCGGCGTGATCCGTGCCGTCCTCCACAGGCCGGGACTAGTGCAATACGCTTCTGGGTCCAGCATTGACGCCAATCCCAGCCTGCGCAGGAAGGGACCAGGGTTGGAGGAGGAGCTACATCAGCATGGGCAGAGCCTCGGGCCGCACCGCCTCCCGTCAGTTTTGCATGGATTTGCACAGCGGCCGGTGGAACAAGCTGAATGCAAACCAGCAAAACTGACCGAGAGCGGCATGTGGGTGGGTGCGAGGGGCGTGTCCTCAGCATGGCTGCTTGCAGATGCGTTTAGCTAGGAAGTACTTTAAGTGCTGACACTGCAGTAGATGACACACACTACCTGCACTATAAGCACTTTAGCACTGCTCGAACTTAGCGGGTCGCCCGGCGACCCGGCCTCGGGGTCCGTCTGCGGGAGCTCTGAGCGGGAGACGCAGCAGGCCACCATCAGTTTTGCATAGATTTGCACAACTCATGTTTTCTTGTAATGCAACTATGCAAAACTAGCAGAGAACTGCACCAAACTGGGAAGGGGGGTGGGGGTGGGGGGTAGGTCCTGGGGGTTAAAAAATAAAAGGAAAATAATTTTCTTCACACCTTCTGATGCTAGTCACAGCCCCTCATGCCAAAAGGAGCACTTAGGGCAGTAGGTGTCTAGTCTACTCCACTATCTGCACTAAATGCACCTTAGCACAAAGCCAGTCACAGGCGGCCGTCCGCTGGGTCGCCGCCATCGCCAGGGTCCTGCTAGAAGTGCCTCCACTGCAGTAGACCAGTCATAGCGCTACCTGCACTGTAAGCACTTTGGCAGCACCGTGACACCGTCTGACCCCGCCGGACGCCCCATCTCCAGCTGGGGGTTCGGCAACTTGCGCTGAAGTTCTGTAAGGGGGAAACAGAGCGCAGTTAAGGCACTGAGCAGCAAGGCACGTGCGGCGCACATGCCACAACAATACGAGATCGGTGCTAGGGCGCGCGCGTGACGAGAAGCACGGCAACCGACCGAGTTCAGTTATCGATTACTGATCGAATGTTTATCGATTACTGATCGGCGCCCGGGTGTTCGTGAATGAAGTAAAAACATGAATGAAGTGCGCAGCTCGCGGGGCCGTACAGCTCACGCATGCGCGGTGGAGCCACGGCTCCCCCTCCCCCACGCGCACACTAACATGGCGCCGGTGAGCTCGCGAGCCGGACCGTAAACTACTGAAGTCGACTCACGAGAGATAAACGCACCCGCGCGTACAAACCCGCACACGCGTACAAACCGGCCGATAAACCGGGTCAAACAGCAGCCCAGTACGGCGCTCAGACTGGGACCAGTTAGCCCTCACCTCACGTTAGCCACGCTAGCTCATAGAGCTACAGCTAACGGAGCGTTAGCGCCACAGCTAACCAGCACCATTAACACCAACGAGGAACAAAAATAAATAAAACGAAACAGCCCGAGAATAAAAAAACAGCCCGCCGGAGCGAAACGGCCCGGTGTTTGAGACTTTAATCAGCACAGACCAGAGGAGCAAAACGGCTAGGCTAAGCTAGGCTAGGCTAACTCGGCTAACAACACCAGTCTCTCTCTCTCCTCATCATAACTCACCTTTACTTCTCAAAAGGCCACCGATGTAAAACACGTCGCACACGTCCTAATACTTCACCGAAAATATCGTCTTTGTCTGCGTAGCTCCGTCGGTGGCTAACATGCGAGCGCGCGGCCTCCGCGTGCTCCATGTGCCGAGCGCGCGGCCTCCGCGTGCTCCATGTGCCGCCGCTTTGTTCTGCAGGCGCTTTAACTCGCACGCGGACGGGGGGTGTTTAAAACGCCGTCACGCGGCTCCGGTAACTTTAATTCTCCGAAGCGGTCGCGAGGGACGCGAGGCGCTCGCGGGGGCGCCGCAGCGGCGTGAGCACGCGATTCAAATCTCCCTCATTCTCCAGTCGCCACGCGCCCCGCACTACGCTACGCTGCCGCCAGCGCGCTCGCCTGAAACACGCGGACCTCCCCGCCGTGTACGGTGACGGCTGCACGAGACCACGCGAGTCCCGGCCAGCAGCGCGAAGGGCAGCGCGAGCGGCAGGCTGATATCAGTAACGCAGCGCGCACTCACCCGCGAACTCCTCCATCTTCACACGCGCGCGTCGTCCGGGCAGCCAAACTGAGACTCAAAACTTTTACGGCGAGCCCGCACGCGGCCCACGTTATTGTGCGAAATGGTAAATTAGCAAAAGTGGCGCGAAGACGATCTGCGTGCAGCCATGTGCGCGAGTGAAGGGCGGCTCCCCGTGAACGTAAATATCTCCAACCCCTCGCGCCTCATTAGCATGAACGCACTACTTCCGATCCGCGCGGCTCCACCAATCCAACAAAAGAGCAGCTGTGCACGAGCCCAGGGTCCGGGGCGCGAGCTTCAGCTCCGCATCAAAGCACGAAGTGCAAACAGATCATCAAAACATCATCATCATATTATTATTTACTGGGATATTCGGCCTGATTTTATCTATCTATCTATCTATCTATCTATCTATCTATCTATCTATCTATCTATCTATCTATCTATCTATCTTAGGCTCACTGTTTTAAGACTTTAGTAGCTAATCAATCAGGCACATAGATAATCTACTTTTATTAGAACTAATAAAGAGAAAATATTGATATTGTTCAGATTACATTTTTGGTGGATTTCAGTCACTATTACTGTTGTTGGAAATAAACAAATGAAGACGGAAGAATGTATGTCTTTTATATCAACAGTTTTAGTGATTTACCAATACTGTAATCATTTTAAACTAAGTGTCAGATTGTCATTTTGCCTGTACTCCCAGTAGCACTGTGCGTGTGAAGTCGGGTGGAGGTGTAGTCAGTTTCCCAGGCTTGGTTTGCTCCACCTTCTGACTGACGTCACATTGTCATATGTGCAAAGTCTATTAATCAACCAGAAAACACCTGTTTATCAAACCCAGAAAGCACCTGTTTATCACACCCAGAAAACACCTGTTTATCAAACCCAGAAAGCACCTGTTTATCACAGCCAGAAAACACCTGTTTATCACATTTCTATTTAAGACAATGTCCTTGAAATCAGGGTTAGAGTTAGAGTTAGAGTTAGAGTTAGGGTTAGGGTTAGAGTTAGAGTTAGGGTTAGAGTTAGGGTTAGGGTTAGGGTTAGGGTTAGAGTTAGAGTTAGAGTTAGAGTTAGGGTTAGGATAAGGGTTAGGGTTAGTGTTAGGTTAGGGTTAGGGTTAGAGTTAGGGTTAGAGTTAGGGTTAGGGTTATAGTGTTAGGGTTAGGGTTATAGGGTTAGGGTTAGAGTTAGGGTTAGGGTTAGAGTTAGGGTTAGGGTTAGAGTTAAAGTTGGGGTTAGGGTTAGAGTTAGAGTTAGGGTTAGAGTTAGAGTTAGAGTTAGGGTTAGGGTTAGGTTTAGGGTTAGGATTAGAGTTAGGGTTAGAGTTAGAGTTAGGGTTAGGGTTAGGGTTAGAGTTAGAGTTAGGGTTAGGGTTATAGTGTTAGGGTTTAGGGTTTAGGGTTAGTGTTAGGGTTATAGTGTTAGGGGTTAGTGTTAGGGTTATAGTGTTAGGGTTAGGGTTAGAGTTATAGTGTTAGTGTTAGTGTTAGGGTTATAGTGTTAGGGTTATAGGGTTAGGGGTTAGGGTTAGGGTTATAGTGTTAGGGTTAGGGTTAGGGGTTAGTGTTAGGGTTATAGTGTTAGGGGTTAGTGTTAGGGTTATAGTGTTAGGGTTATAGGGTTAGAGTTTAGGGTTAGGGGTTAGTGTTAGGGTTAGTGTTAGGGTTAGGGTTATAGTGTTAGGGTTATAGTGTTAGGGTTATAGTGTTAGGGTTTAGGGTTGACCACTGGGCAGTACCCTCTCCAGCGCCCACCCTCCCTGTAGAAACAGACGTTGTGCTCTCAGGGGAGCAGACCCTCGACCTCCTGGCCTCCAAGCTGCTCCTCCATCCTCCCCCAAACACAAAGGATCTCATTCCATGTGTGAGCAGGGGGAGGAGGTCACACACCACAGTGGGAGAGAAGCCACAGTTTACGTACAGCATGCATCTACAGACAGTCAACAGAGCTGGAACCAAGCAAGGTGAGAGACAAGGAAGTCGTGCACACACACACACACACACACACACACACACACACACACACACACACACACACATACATACATACACACACACACACACACACACACACACACGCTCACACACACACACACACACATATACACATACACATACACACGCACACACACACACACATGCTCACACACATACACACACACAACTGCAGAGCAGGATAAAGGAGAACAGGAAGGGCTCTCTCTCTCTCTCTCTCTCTCTCTCTCTCTCTCTCTCCCCTTCTCTCTCTCTCTCTCTCCTCCTCCCCCCCTCTCTCTCTCCCCATCTCTCTCTCTCTCTCTCTCTCTCTCTCTCTCTCTCTCTCTCCCTCCCCCTCTTTAAAATGACAGTGAAGCCCCCCCTTTGGGGGCCCAGTGGGATCCCCCCCCATCCTAACAAAGCAAGGCCAGGAACTGCCATTGCGTGTAACGGTTAGGGTTAGCTGCCACTAAACTTGCGGTCATCCCCGCTCACCTCTCTAAGCTCAGTCTTTTCATGGCTGATCCCTCCCACTTCGGGCCTAGGGGTCGACGCATCATGCTCAATTTTGGTCATAGCGGTTCTGTCTGCTGAGGTTAAAGACAGTGTTCAGCCTTTGATATCTGGAGTGACCGACCAGAACAGCCCAGCGACCATCACTCGAAGCAACACTAACATCCCCAGATCTGTGCTTTTGATGATCATTTAACGCACATATTGAGAATTTGACTTGACAGAGTGAATCATGAGTGTGTTTGGTATGTGTTAGGGTTAGGGTGTTTATTGAGTTTCCATCACCACCGTTTTCCATTTTTTGAGTGTTAAGAATTCCTCCAAACATCAACGGGGGTTAGACACGGATTCCGAGAAAGCTGCTTTGCGCCCGGGTAAAATGCACTCCGTAAAATGAAATTAAATGGAAAGGGTACAATGCAATTATAAAGTGCAAAATTTGTCTGTTTGATCTTCTAGAGAATACTTATAATCCAGACTGGCTACAGAGAGACCTTCCTGTGTCGTAAAGATGAACATTGTATTGTGGCAAACATTGCCTAGTGTATACATTTGTGGGTTCTCTGCACTTGTGTGGGTGTGACGAGCTCCATTATCGAGTGGTTTATACTGGGGTCTTTGGATCTGCCACAATCCAGGAAGATCCAGAGCAACTAGTCTGGATTGTGTAACCTGCACTGTAGAGTTCACGCATTTGCTTTGGTGTAAAGTCCTTCTGCAGAAGTGTTTTATTTCACACCGGTGGTGAGATCATGAGGACACTTACAAATTCTTGCAGATAATGATGTCCCATCAAACGATCCCACTTTCGCGAATCTCATGTTGGGAATGACCATCTGTGTCTCCTCCTGCTGTACGCAAACTCCAAATCCTTTCAGGAAGTTCTCTCCTACAGGCTGGTCCCTGTAAAATCAGGTGGCTTCACTACCGATGGAGTTCTGGACGAAAGGTGGGACATCTGAGCTCCAGAACACCACCATCTCACCATCTTATGTGTAAGACGTGTTCCTGAGTCTCCATGTTGACGTGCCGTGTCCCAGACTTTCTTACGGATCATTTGAGATAAAACCTAACTGGTGCTGTGACGTTTTCTGTTTATTAACAGACCACATCTTTTTTCCCTTCTATTTGCTGTTTTATTTAAATAAAGTGGTTATTTCTTCTTCCTTGTGAATGTAGTTCATGGAGGCATGTGCTCCTGTAGTGAGGGAGATGATGACAGTTAAGATGACCAGCGTGAGATCTTGGTCTGGGACGCTCAATCCCCTCTACCTCTTCCTGTAGAGTATGAGCTATCCTGAGTCCTGAGTCATGATCTAATCTGAGTCTGTTAATCTGAATCTGTCAGACTGGGTTACCAGCTCTTACCTTAACCCTGAGCTATCCTGAGTCCTGAGTCATGATCTAATCTGAGTCTGTTAATCTGAATCTGTCAGACTGGGTTACCAGCTCTTACCTTAACCCTGAGCTATCCTGAGTCCTGAGTCATGATCTAATCTGAGTCTGTTAATCTGAATCTGTCAGACTGGGTTACCAGCTCTTACCTTAACCCTGAGCTATCCTGAGTCCTGAGTCATGATCTAATCTGAGTCTGTTAATCTGAATCTGTCAGACTGGGTTACCAGCTCTTACCTTAACCCTGAGCTATCCTGAGTCCTGAGTCATGATCTAATCTGAGTCTGTTAATCTGAATCTGTCAGACTGGGTTACCAGCTCTTACCTTAACCCTGAGCTATCCTGAGTCCTGAGTCATGATCTAATCTGAGTCTGTTAATCTGAATCTGTCAGACTGGGTTACCAGCTCTTACCTTAACCCTGAGCTATCCTGAGTCCTGAGTCATGATCTAATCTGAGTCTGTTAATCTGAGTCTGTCAGACTGGGTTACCAGCTCTTACCTTAACCCTGAGCTATCCTGAGTCCTGAGTCATGATCTAATCTGAGTCTGTTAATCTGAATCTGTCAGACTGGGTTACCAGCTCTTACCTTAACCCTGAGCTATCCTGAGTCCTGAGTCATGATCTAATCTGAGTCTGTTAATCTGAATCTGTCAGACTGGGTTACCAGCTCTTACCTTAACCCTGAGCTATCCTGAGTCCTGAGTCATGATCTAATCTGAGTCTGTTAATCTGAATCTGTCAGACTGGGTTACCAGCTCTTACCTTAACCCTGAGCTATCCTGAGTCCTGAGTCATGATCTAATCTGAGTCTGTTAATCTGAATCTGTCAGACTGGGTTACCAGCTCTTACCTTAACCCTGAGCTATCCTGAGTCCTGAGTCATGATCTAATCTGAGTCTGTTAATCTGAGTCTGTCAGACTGGGTTACCAGCTCTTACCTTAACCCTGAGCTATCCTGAGTCCTGAGTCATGATCTAATCTGAGTCTGTTAATCTGAATCTGTCAGACTGGGTTACCAGCTCTTACCTTAACCCTGAGCTATCCTGAGTCCTGAGTCATGATCTAATCTGAGTCTGTTAATCTGAATCTGTCAGACTGGGTTACCAGCTCTTACCTTAACCCTGAGCTATCCTGAGTCCTGAGTCATGATCTAATCTGAGTCTGTTAATCTGAGTCTGTCAGACTGGGTTACCAGCTCTTACCTTAACCCTGAGCCAATATGGGCTCAGTGTTGAGTGTCTTATGCTCATATGTGTTAATGTAATGAAGCACTAAGATCACACAGACACAGACATTAGGCTATTTATTTTCTTTATGTTCCTTCAAATATTGTATTTATTTATTTTTATTGTTATTTTAGTTTGTTTATTTAGTTTTGTTCTTTTCCAATATCTACTCCATCATTCACACCCTTTAAAAACACAGGTGCTTCATTTAGCAGTTACTATCACCTAACCCATTAACACCATACAAAAAGCTAAAATAATGACTGAACTGCTAATAATTAATTAATTTAAATAATGAATGGCCCACACATGCTGTGTGACACTGTATGACCCCCCAGACACATTGTTCATTTCCTTTGATGAGAAGGTCGTGTGTAGAGGGGAGATACACACTGATCACTCTGGATCTTACTGTAATCTTAAATATGTCCAGCACCCTGTGATATGAATGCTGCTAACATTAAAAGGCACAGCAGTGGCTGTCTCCCTCTCTGACGGTGGTTGTGTCTCCACCTCGTCCCCACGTCTCAGCGCGCAGGGCAGGCTGTCCTATTTGGATTTATATGTTTGGCGTTATTCCGTCTCTGTGGACAGCCCCAAGGAAAGTCTCAGTGCTGCTGAAACTGGCCTGCCAGGCTGGTACTGGACTGTCACCGCAACTGGGATAGCATATCCCACTGCAGTGTGAGACACCACCGATACAGCTCTCTCTCTCTCTTTTTATATATTCTGTTTTATTCCTGTTTAAAAACCATATGTGACATAACATTCATAGTTGATGGTTATATATAAAACATTTAATATATTATATAACATTAATATGGTTTATTTTATTTATTTTCCACATATACACTCACAAACACTCACAAACACTCCCATATACACTCAATACACTCATATACACTCATATACACTCATATACACTCACATACACTCATATACACTCACATATACACTCTCATATACACTCCCATATACACTCACATAAACACTCATATACACTCCCATACACTCACATACACTCACATACACTCATATACACTCACATACACTCACATATACACTCACATACACTCATATACACTCATATACACTCTCATATACACTTTCATACACTCACATACACTCATATACACTCTAATACACACTCACATATACACTCTCATACACACTCCTACACTCACATAAACACTCATATACACTCCCATATACACGCATACACTCACATGTACACTCTCATACACACTCATACACTCACATATACACTCTCATATACACTCCCAGTCTTTGACACTCTTGGATGGAGTGTGTGTGTGTGTGTGTGTGTGTGTGTGTGTGTGTGTGGAATCTGGGGGTAAAAACAGAAAAGTAGCAAGAAAATATTGACAATAAGTTGCCTAATTCAAATAAAAAATCTTGTCTTTTTTAGGCAAATTAGGCTGAATGAGTCTATGTATGCTAATTGGGCTGTTAGGCTGAATTAGACTGAATTAAGATGCATTCAACGTAGTTTTTTTTCCGATCTTAGCTGTTCTTCACTTAGTTTTATTAATATTTTATGGACACCTGGGAGAACCCGTGGAAGGGTAAAAGGTGAAAGCAATTCATAAACTCTTCCCTTGTGTGATTTCATTTTAGATGTATTTTTCTTTTTGTGTGCATTTGATGATAGTTGCCCAGTGTGCTAGTCTGTCAGTCATGGTGTTAGATGTACTGTGTCACTGCCCAGCCATAACTCTGCTATCTGTTGCTCTTGTCTGATGAGGTGAGCGCTCCCCCTGAGGATCAGCTGCTCAGCCTGAGGTTGCCCAACAGTTGTATGATGGAGGCAAGTCTGATTGTGTTTTAGCGCGAAGTTTTGCAGACTGAGAGAGACTTTTTGAGACGAGGTCTCTCCCCTTAAGAAGAGACAGTTACGTTTAAAAACCAGCCGTTCGTGTGGGGTCTATCTGTCTTTATGTTGCATCATAGAAACTGGCAAAACTCTAGAGAAAAATATGTACAAGTCTTGCTTTAAAGAGTTCAATTATTCTTTGGGTTTGAACAAGGTTAAATGAGTTGTACTATAACTCAGACATCCTCTGTCTGAATCCCAGAGGTGTGCAAAACTAGTAACACGTGATGCAATATCTGCACAGAGTGAACCAAGCATTTTTCTGCCACCTTGTGGTTATAAACAGCATTGCATCAAGTGATCATCCACTATATATGTATTGGAAGGTCTACTCTCAGTCATTCACAGTAGTGGCATATATTGGTTTACTTGCATTAAAAGTCCCTGAACTAGGCACAGAAATGACACACTGCCTATATTCAGGACAGCTGACTTCTGTGACGGTGTCTCTGATCTCAGATCAGTAAATGGATCCGCTTCCACCAGGGAAGCTACCTTGTCAACACAGAAACGAGCAGACAGAGATGAGTGCATGTGCAAGGTGAAGTGTCTTTCACCAGACACAACAGATGTCTCCTACAGGTCTCTGTAGTATCAGACGCCTGGTTCTGCATGTCTCCTACAGGTTTCTGTAGTATCAGACGCCTGGTTCTGCATGTCTCCTACAGGTCTCTGTAGTATCAGACGCCTGGTTGTGCATGTCTCCTACAGGTCTCTGTAGTATCAGACACCTGGTTCTGCATGTCTCCTACAGGTCTCTGTAGTATCAGATGCCTGGTTCTGTATTGTTCCTACAGGTCTCTGTAGTATCAGATGCCTGGTTCTATATTGTTCCTACAGGTCTCTGTAGTATCAGACGCCTGGTTCTGCATGTCTCCTACAGGTCTCTGTAGTATCAGATGCTTGGTTCTATATTGTTCCTACAGGTCTCTGTAGTATAAGACACCTGGTTCTGCATGTCTCCTACAGGTCTCTGTAGTATCAGACGCCTGGTTCTGCATGTCTCCTACAGGTCTCTGTAGTATCAGACGCTTGGTTCTGCATGTCTCCTACAGGTCTCTGTAGTATCAGACGCCTGGTTCTGCATGTCTCCTACAGGTCTCTGTAGTATCAGACGCCTGGTTGTGCATGTCTCCTACAGGTCTCTGTAGTATCAGACGCCTGGTTCTGCATGTCTCCTACAGGTCTCTGTAGTATCAGACCTCATCCCCATGCAAACTGGGCTGTTACAACCATATGAAGATCACATGTGCCATATGGTATGCAGTGGGTCCTAGCATAATAGAACCAAAACCAAGACAGGCAACATGCCGAATAATGCGGGGAACGCGCAACATGTAACAGCCACGAAACAATGTGACGCAGCAGTGGAAGCAGGTCTTGGTGACCTGCATGGCTGAAACTAATCTCAGAGAAAACAGCCGAGAAATCAGTTCTACACTTGGAATCGTATTAGAGGTAAACGGACAGTTAAAACAAAGGTAATCTCTGGAAAAGGCCCTTGCACATAAAAAGTGGTGCTCTCTTCTGACTGTTGGAGAGGAGAAGGGGAGTCTTTCAGACGGTTCGAGAAAGAGCAGGAAACCACTCAGAGAGACTCAGGCCAAGGATTCCAGAGTGAAAAATGGCAGGATGTGCTTTATATCCCCAGTATATCTGAGAATGTTGCTGACAGCATTCCCAGAGTGTGGAAAGGGGGCATTGTGAACACCATGATCCCATATAGGAGACCAAACGTGAGCAGATTACAGAAGACTGAACACTATGCAACACGTAGCCAAGGTGCTGGAACAGAAAGATCTCCACTGACTTCAGATTTCTTCCTCACGGAGATGTAGAAGATATGAAATATTTTAATAAAGTCAAATGACACCATTGTAGTATAACACCATTAAACTGAGCTGATCAAAGTTGACCCCTGAAGAGACGCCACACCTATTACTACAGCAGAATGTACCGGACAGGGTGTCTCCTCTCAAACTCTCGACTGAGGTCCCTCCTGGACAGGGTGTCTCCTCTCAAACTCTTGACTGAGATCCCTCCTGCACATGTTCGTGTTTATATTCATAAATCTTTGTTTTTTGTTTATGTAAGGTTATGAGCACTGTGTGAGAGTATAATCATTATCTACATTCCTTTCACTGCCTGACCTCGAATGCCATTTTGGTAAACTCTAACTCTCTGTCTTATGTTCAGAATTAAATTGACTGTCGGTTATTCAAGACTCTGTAAGTCTTATCACAGCTCTCAGTTTGCCCTCTGCTGGACATAGTTAGGTACTGCGGCTCTGTGTTTTAAACCACTGGGCCCAGTTACTTGTAATCTCTGCAGTAAGACTACACTGTGGCTGGCTACAGTGTGATTAACAACACTGTGTTTGTATATGTGTGTATGAGAGTGTATGAGAATGTATGTGAGTGTGTATAGGAGTGTATGTGAGTGTATATGAGTATATGAGAGAGTATGGGAGTGTATGGGAGTGAAACCTGAGTGTATGGTCACCCCAGAGATGAGTTCTTAGTTTAGGGTCACCCTAGAGATGAGATCTTAGACAATTTTACCAGACATGTAAACACACACACAATTTATTTGGAACAGCAGAATATGGGATAACCTCCATGTTTTGTGTACTGTGGGAGGAAACTGTAGATGCCAGAGGAGACCCACGCAGTCCTGAGGAGAACATAAAAACTCCACCCAGAGAGGCACCTGAACCCAAAACCACAGTGCCATAAGCCACCCAACACGCTAACCAGCAAACACGCTAACCACCATACACGCTAACCAACAAACACGCTAACCAGCAAACACGCTAACCACCATACACGCTAACCACCATACACACTAACCAACAAACACGCTAACCAACAAACACGCTAACCACCATACACGCTAACCAACAAACACGCTAACCACCATACACGCTAACCACCATACACACTAACCAACAAACACGCTAACCACCATACACGCTAACCAGCAAACACGCTAACCACCATACACACTAACCACCAAACATGTTTTTTTTAAATGTTTTTATTTAATTCTTTTATGTCACTCTTGAATTTTAATGTATGTAATCACAGATGTGTGATTATATATATTTAAATATATATATATATATATATATATATATATATATATATATATATATATATATATATATAATATATATAAAATATGAACTTTCACTAGTGACATTAATCTTAGCATTTTCCATAAACTTTAAAAAAATGGTTTAACCATTTTTTACTTATTTTCAAACTTGATCATCATTATAATTTTTATGATTATTCTATTGCTATTAAAAACATCTCCCTCTCTCTCTCTCTGACAGCCTGGCCGGTGTCCAGTGAGCCAGGCAGATCCTGGGGTCTCTCGGATGACATCAATTAACAGGTGACCAATTAACAGGTGACATCAATTAACAGGTGGCAACACCAGTCAAGTGTTTATCTGAACACGCCTCTTCACTCTGTCTCTGTCCTCTCTCTCTAAACCTCCAGCTTCTCTCTCTCTCTCTCTCTCTCTCTCTCTCTCTCTCTCTCTCTCTCTCCCCCTCTTTCTGTCTCTCCACCCCCCTATCTCTATGGCTCTCAGTGTAATTTAGCTCACTAAACTTTACTGGCTCTGGCAAAAGATCATTAGAATGACAAAAACCGACATTAGGAGAACTGGAGAAATAATAACAGCATCAATACAATAAAATGCTTCTTAAACAAACAGAGCAATGATGAATTGTACAGACCAGCTGTCTGTGTGTGTGTGTGTGTGTGTGTGTGTGTGTGTGTGTGTATCTGTGACTGACTTGCAGAGAGACATGTAACTACCAACACTATACAATAAATTGCAGATAAATAGAGAGAGAGAGAGAGGGATGGGGGGAGTGAAAGAGAAAGAGAGAGAGAGCGAGAGAGAGTGTGTGTGTGTGTGACTGACTTGCAGAGAGACATTTGATCACCAACACTATACAATAAATTGCAGATAAATAGAGTGAGAGAGAAAGATAGTGACTGCTTCCTGTTTGTATAGTCTGTGATTAAGTCATTTTCATGGAAGGTAAATAACATCTAAATCTGATTTCAAAGGGTCAGGTTCAGCATTAGGCTCAGGGTCAGGGTCAGTTCAGGGTCAGGGTCAGGGTCAGTTCAGGGTCAGGGTCAGGTCTCTTTATCATGTCTGAAGGTATCAGAATTGCCTCATGCCAGACCTTCAGTGTAATTCTGTGATTGATTATTGAGGCCCGGAAGCAGGTGTGAGGTGGATCTTAGCCAGTAAGAAGTCCTGATTAAATGCTCACATCCTGTTGTCCTGTTGTCCTGTACATGCGTCAGCTGGCCGTCCCATAAATGGAACCCTGTTAGAGGGAAAAATAAAAACTAATCAAACCGTCAGATGTTTGCTGCTGCAGTCTGACTCAGCGGAAGCTGAAGATGTACGTTATGCAACTGGGATTCAAGCCTGGGGAGGATAATAATGAACACTACACACAACACACAAACATTTAGCTGACACTTTTATCTAAAGCAATTTACACTTAGGACTGAGTACAGCTTGAGTAATTGAGAGTTAAGGGTCTTGCTCAGAGGTCCAAGCATGGGACTTGACCTGGTAACCTTCTAGTACCTTCACCACTGAGCTACACACAACACACACCACACACTACACAACAAACAGCACACAACACACACTACACAGTTCATACTACAAACAGTACACACAAAACAAAGTACATAGTACACAACACACAGTACACAGTACACAACACACAGCACACAGAACACCCTACACACAGTACACACAACACACAGTACACACTACACAACACACAGTACATAACCACACAACACACAGCACACGACACACAGTACACAGTACACACAGCATACAGTACACACAACACAACACATAGCACACAACACACAGCACACAGTAAACACTACACTACACAACACGCAGCAGACAAGACACAACACGCAACACACAGCACACAACAAACACTACACACAGTACAAAACACACCACACACAGTACACGACACATTACACACAACACACACTACATACACAACACACTACACACAATGCACACTACACACAGTAGACAACACACAACAAACAGTACACACACTACACACAGTACACAACGCACAGCACACAGTACACAACACACAGCACACAGTACACAGTACATAACCACAAAACACACAGCACACAACACACAGTACACAGGTCACCCTACACACAGTACACACAACACACAGTACACACTACACAACACACAGTACATAACCACACAACACACAGCACACGGCAAACAGTACACAGGACACACAGCACACACTACACAACACACAGTACACAACACACTACACACAGTAGACAACACACAACAAACAGTATACACACTACACACAGTACACAGGACACCCTACACAAAGTACACGCAGCACACAGTACACACTACACAACACATAACACAACACACAGCACACAGTAAACACTACACTACACACAACACACAACAAACACTACACACAGTACACAACACACTACACACAGTACACAACACACTACACACAACACGCAGTACATAACACACTACACACAGTACACAACACACTACACACAACACACAGTACACAACACACTACACACAATGCACGCTACACGCAGTACACAACACACAACACACTACACAAAGTACAGTTACACAACACACAATGCACACTACCTACAGTACACAACACACTACACACAACACACACTACACACAGTAGACAACACACAACAAAGAGTACACACTACACACAGTAAACAACGCACAGCACACAGTACACAACACACAGCACACAGTACACAGTACATAACCACAAAACACACAGCACATAACACACAGTACACAGTACATAACACACAGTACACAGTACATAACCACACAACACACAGCACACAACACACAGTAAACATTACATTACACAACACGTAGCAGACAAGACAAAACACACAACACAGAGCACACAGTACACACTACACAACACACTACACACAACATACTATACACAACAAACACTACACATAATACAAAACACACAACACACACTACACAAAGTACAGTTACACAACATACAACACACACTACATACAGTACACAACACACTACACACAACACATTGCACACAACAAACAATAAACACAGTTCTCACTACACAACACACAGTACACAACACACAGTGCACACAGTACACTTACACAACATACACAACACACTACAAACTACACATAGTACACAACACAAACAGTACACAACACACAACACACACAACACACAACACACAACACACAGTACACAAAACATTGCACACAACACGCATTACACACAGTTCTCACTACACAACACACTACACACAACGCACAGTGCATACGGTGCACTTACACCTAGTACACGACACACTACACACAACACACACTACAGACAGCAGACAACACACAACACACAGTACATACACTACACACTACACAACACACTACACACAAAACACACAACACACAGTACACAACACACTACATACAACACATACTACACACCGTTTTCACTACACGACACAACACACTACACAGTACATAACACACTACACACAATGCAAACTACACGCAGTACACAACACACAACACACTACACAAAGTACAGTTACACGACACACAACACACACTACACACAGTGCACAGCACACAGTACACAACACACAGTACACAGTACATAAACACACAGTACACACAACACACAGTACACAGTACGACACACTACACACAACACACACTACACAACACACTACACACAACGCACACTACACACAATACACAGCACACTACACAAAGTACAGTTACACAATACACAACACACACTACATACAGTACACAACATACTAGACATTGCACACAACACACACTACACAAAGTACAGTTACACAACACACAACACACACTACATACAGTACAAAACACACTACACATTGCACACAACACACACAGCACACAACACACAGTACACAGTACATAACCACAAAACACGCAGCACACACTACACAACACACCGCACACACAACATAACACACAGTTCACACAACACACAAGACACAGTACACACAACACAATACACATTACACAACACACAGCACACAAGACACATTACACAGTCACCTAACACATAGCTGCACATGTGTGAGGCCTCAGACACCTACAGGATTACAGGAATAACACATGATCTGAACACCCCCAACACATGATCTGAACACCCCCAATCAGTGGTACACTCCTATCACCCACACACAGTGGTACACTCCTATCACCCCCAATCAGTGTTACACTCCTATCACCCCCACACAGTGGTACACTCCTATCACCCCCACACAGTGGTACACTCCTATCACCCCCAATCAGTGGTACACTCCTATCACCCCCACACAGTGGTACACCCCTATCACCCACACTCAATGGTACACTCCTATCACCCCCAATCAGTGGTACACCCCTATCACCCCCAATCAGTGGTACACTCCTATCACCCCCAATCAGTGGTACACTCCTATCACCCCCACACAGTGGTACACTCCTATCATCCCCAATCAGTGGTACACTCCTATCACCCCCACTCAGTGGTACACTCCTATCACTCCCAATCAGTGGTACACTCCTATCACCCCCACACAGTGGTACACTCCTATCACCCCCAATCAGTGGTACACTCCTATCACCCCCACACAGTGGTACACCCCTATCACCCACACTCAATGGTACACTCCTATCACCCCCAATCAGTGGTTCACCCCTATCACCCCTAATCAGTGGTACACCCCTATCACCCCTAATCAGTGGTTCACCCCTATCACCCCTAATCAGTGGTACACTCCATCACCCCTAATCAGTGATACACCTCCATCACCCCTAATCAGTGGTACACCCCTATCACCCCTAATCAGTGGTACACTCAGCTCAAGCTGTCTGTAACCCCGGACCCAAGATGGCCGACGGAGATCCTGAGGAGAAACAAAGGACGCAACGCGAGGAAAAGGCCTCGAGGGAAGTGAGCCGGCATCAGGAACAGGCTGAGGGCTCCGGCACACCTAGCTCCCTTACCCAGCATCCTGCTAGCCAACGTCCAGTCTCTGGACAACAAGTTCGATGACCTCCGGGCCAGGATAAAGTTCCAGAGGTACAATCGGGACTACAACCTCCTCTGCTTCACTGAGTCGTGGCTTAACCCAGCGGTACCAAACCACGCCATCCAGCTGGCCGAGTTCTTCTCGGTTCACCATATGGACAAGACAGCAGATTCGGGGAAGTCCAGAGGCGGCGGAGTGTGTGTGATGGTAAACAACAGCTGGTGGAACAATGCCAATGTTGTTACTCTCGCCCGCTCTTGCTCACCCAACCTGGAGCTGCTCGCCCTCAAGCTTCGTCCTTTCTACCTTCCCCGGGAGTTCTTCCGTCGTCATTAACACTGTGTACATCCCATCTCAGGCCAACAGGGACACTGCACTGTGGGAACTTCATGAGGCTCTCACACAGTCTCAGGCACAACACCGGGACGCTGCACTTATCGTGGTTGGGGATTTCAACAGCGCTAACCTCAAGCGTGCGGTGCCCAACCTTTACCAGCACGTAACCTTCCCCACCAGGGGAAATAGGACACTCGACCACTGCTACACCCCGTACAAGGACAGCTACAAGGCACAAGCTCATCCACCGTTTGGTAAGTCAGACCACGCCGCCATCTTCCTCCTACCAAAATATAAACAACGGCTGAAACGGGAAGCTCCGGTTCAGAGGGAGGTCGCGCGCTGGACAGACCAATCGGTGGCCACTCTGCAGGACGCTCTGGATGACGCAGACTGGGACATGTTCTGGCACAGCACTGATGATGTCAGCGAGTTTACGGAGGCAGTAGTGGGGTTTACTGGGAAACTGGTGGATGATACAATCCCAAGAACCAGCATTAAGACATTTCCCAACCAGAAGCTGTGGGTGGACAGAACTATCCGTGAGGCTCTGAACTCTCGCACTGCTGCCTACAACGCGGGGATCATCAGTGGGAACATGGACGAGTACAAGACTGTGGCACATGGAGTGCGCAGGACGGTGAGGGAGGCGAAGCGGTACTACGGGAAGAAACTAGAGACACAGTTCCAGCAGAGTGGCTCTAGATCCCTGTGGCAGGGACTACGGATGATCACGGACTACAGGAGCCCACCCTCTGGACTGATGAGTGCGGATGAGTCTCTGGCGAACGACTACATTCTTCGAGGCTGCATCTAGCAGTGCTAATGCTAACAGCACTAGCGCAAACAATGCAAATGGCGCTATCAGCGCAGCCAACAGCGCATGCGCAGAGCTCAACAGAGGACAGCACCCTCTCATCATCACGGAGAGTGACGTGAGGAGAGCGTTTAAAAGAGCGGAACCAGACGGCATCTGTGGGAGACTCCTCAAAGCCTGCACAGACCAGCTAGCCCCGGTACTCACTGACATCTTTAACCTCTCCCTGATGCACGGTATCATCCCATCCTGCTTCAAACAGTCCACCATTGTCCCAGTCCCGAAGAAACCTTGGCCTTCCTCTTCCAATGACTACCGCCCTGTTGCCCTCACATCGGTTGTGATGAAGTGCTTTGAAAAGCTGGTCAGAGACTTCATCACATCTTCACTGCCAGCCTCCATTGACCCACTGTAGTTTGCAAACTGCCACAACCGCTCCACTGATGACGCAATTGCACATCTGCTCCACACCACACTGGACCTGCTCTACTCACTGTACACCTAAGACTGCGTGGCCACTTCCAGCTCCACCATCATTGTCAAGTTTGTTGACGACATCGTAGTCATGGGCCTGATCTCAAACAATAATGAGAGGAACTACCTGGAGGAGATTAAACACCTGGAGAACTGGTGCCAGGAAAATAATCTCCTCCTAAACTTCAGCAAGACAAAGGAGCTGATTGTGGACTACAGCAAGAAGCAGGAGTGGCACTACCAACCTGTGAGGATCAGTGGAACCACGGTGGAGACAGTAGATAGTTTCAGGGACCTTGGTGTTCACATCTCGCAGGACCTGTCCTGGTCCCGCCACACCAACTCCCTGGCAAAGAAGGCTCGTCAGCGTCTTTACCACCTCAGATGCCTAAGAGACTTAAGACTGCCCTCCAAGGTACTGCAGAACTTCTACACCTGCACTATCGAGAGCACCCTCACAAAGAACATCACAGTGTGGTTTGGGAACAGCACCAAGCAGGACAGACAAGCACTCCAGAGGGTGATGCGTTCAGCAGAGCACATCACTCATACAGAACTTCCTGACCT
>NC_137514.1:21035000-21055000 GCF_041902795.1 Electrophorus electricus | reverse complement strand
CCAACCACAGCTCTGTACAAGCACAAGCATCAATCACATGCACCATCCACAGCTTTGTACAATCACATACACCAATCACAGCTATATAGAACCATACGCACAAACCAGAGCTCTGTACAACCACATGCACCAACCACAGCTCTGTATAACCACATGCACCAACCACACATACCAACTACACACACTAACCACAGCTCTGTAGAACTACACACACTCTCTACAACCACATGCTCTCTACAACCACATGCACCAACCACAGCTCTGTCCAACCACATGCAGCAACCACACGTACCAACCACATGCACCAACCACAGCTCTGTCCAACCACATGCACCAACCACATGCACCAACCACATGCACCAACCACAGCTCTGTACAACCACGCACACCAACCACATGCACCAACCACAGCTCTGTCCAACCACACACCAACCACATGCACCAACCACAGCTTTGTACAACTACACACACCAACTACAGCTCTGTACAACCACACACACCAAACACATGCACCAACCACAGCTCTGTCCAACCACATGCACAAACCACATGCACCAGCCACAGCTCTGTACACCCTAATGCACCAACCACATGCCCCAACCACAGCTCCAACTAAATGCACCAATCACAGCTTGGTCCAACCACATGCACCTACCACAGGCTCTGTACAACCACCTGCACCAATCACAGCTCTGTACAACCACACACACCAACCACAGCTCTGTACAACCACACACACCAAACACATGTACCACCCACAGCTCTATCCTAGCACACACACCAACCACAGCTCTGTACAACCACATGCACCAACCACAGCTCTGTACAACCACATGGAACAACCACAGCTCTGTACAACTACACACACCAACCAAAGCTCTGTACAACCACATGCACCAGTTACATGCACTAACCATAGCTCTGTACAACCACATGCATCAACCACATGCACCAACCACATGCACCAACCACAGCTCTGTACAACTACATGCACCAACCACAGCCCTGTTCAACCACACACTAACTACATGCACCAACCACAGCTCTGTACCACCACATGCACCAACCACAGCTGTGTACAACCACAAGCATCAATCACATACACCAACCACAGCTCTGTAAAACCACACACATCAAACACATGCAGCAACTACAGCTCCGTACACCCCCATGCACCAAGCACATGCACCAAACAGAGCTCTATATAACCACACACACCAACCAAATGTATGAACTACATACACCAACCACAACTCTGTACAACTACCCATGCTAACCAAAGCTCTGTACAACCACAAGCACCAACCACAGCTCTGTCCAACCACATGCACCAACCACAGCTCTGTACAACTACACACACCAACCACAGCTTTGTCCAACCACATACTAACTACATGCACCAACCACAGCTCTGTACAACTACACACACCAACCACTTGCACCAACCACAGTTCTGTACAACCACATGCACCAAGTCAGCTTTACACCACAGTGCTGATCTGATGCACCAACCACAGCTCTGTACAACCTCACGCACCAACCACATACACCAACCACAGCTCTGTCCAAACAAATGCACCACTCACAGCTCTGTACAACCACATGCACCAACCACAGCTGTGTACAACCACAAGCATCAATCACATGCACCATCCACAGCTCTGTACAACCACACACATCAAACACACGCACCAACCACAGCTCTGTACAACCCCATGCACTAACCACATGCACCAAACACATGCACAAACCAGAGCTCTATATAACCACATGCACCAACCAAATGTACGAACCACATGCACCAACCACAACTCTGTCCAATCACATGCACCAACCACAGCTCTGTACAACTGCACACACCAACCACAACTCTGTCCAACCACATGCACCAACCACAGCTCTGTACAACTACAAACACCAACCAATGCTCTGTACAACTACACACACCAACCACAGCTCTGTCCAACCACACAATAACTACATGCACCAACCACAGCTCTGTACAACTACATGCACCAACCACATGCACCAACCACAGCTCTGTACAACCACATGCACCATGTCAGATTTACACCACAATGCTGACCTGATGCACCAACCACAGCTCTGTATAACTTCATGCACCAACCATATCTCTGTCCAAACAAATGCACTACTCACAGCTCTGTACAACCACATGCACCAACCACATCTGTGTACAACCACAAGCATCAATCACATGCACCATCCACAGCTCTGTACAACCACTTGCACCAACCACATGCACCAACCACAGCTCTGTACAATCCCATGCAACAATCACATGCACCAACCAAATGTACGAACCACATGCCCCAGCCACAACTCTGTACAGCTACACACAACCAAAGTTCTGTACAACCACAAGCACCAACCACAGTTTTGTACAACCACACGCACCAACCACAGGGTTGCATAGTAACCCACACAGTAATCCACATGGTATTACACTGATGCATTGATTTAAAAAACACTCACACAGATCTAGCACACCCTAACAAACACTTGATCACAAGCTCTAACACACACACCCTCTCACACGTTAACACACACACACTGTCATACGCACTCTAACATTCTCTAATACACACTCCAGCGCACACTCTACCTCACTCAAACACACACCTCCGTCTCGTGGTGAGGGCTGTTCCCCCACCTCACCTCCCCTCCCCACACCCCTGGGGTCCCGCCCACGGGCTGCACACACACAGCAGCAAAAGAAAAATACGTCGTGACTCCACAAGATCTCATTTCCAGAGAAGAGCACCACACGGGGGAGTTTTAGCCCACACAAGCAGCAATCACCCAACCAGGAGGCAGGAAGCCTTACCGCATCCCAAGCCCCACCCGCCTCCAAGTCCCGCCCACCGGCTGCCGCAGAGAGAAAGTCAAGAGACCATAATGCATTTAAGGAGTTCGGAATTCTGGAATTCCCAGCCCTGGAGGATGGCTAGATATAGCAGGTCTGTAGGAGGCCTGTCTGTGCCATCACTGAGAAGATTATGAGCTCTGTCAGGAGGGACGAGCAAGAGATGAGAGAGAGATGATTGAGAGATGAGAGAGAGACTGTGGGATTTCAGTGCATCCTTGAACATGGGGCTAGGGTTAAGCTTTTTAACCAATCAGAGTCCATGGACAGGTCTAGGGTTAAGCTTTTTAACCAATCAGAGTCCATGGACAGGTCTAGGGTTAAGCTTTTTAACCAATCAGAGTCCATGGACAGGTCTAGGGTTAAGCTTTTTAACCATTCAGAGTCCATGGACAGGTCTAGGGTTAAGCTTTTTAACCAATCAGAGTCCATGGACAGGTCTAGGGTTAAGCTTTTTAACCAATCAGAGTCCATGGACAGGATTAGGGTTAAGCTTTTTAACCAATCAGAGTCCATGGACAGGTCTAGGGTTAAGCTTTATGACCAATTAGAGTCTATGGACAGGTCTAGGGTTAAGCTTTATGACCAATCAGAATCCTTGGACACGGGACTAGGGTTAAGCTTTATGACCAATTAGAGTCTATGGACAGGTCTAGGGTTAAGCTTTATGACCAATCAGAATCCTTGGACACGGGACTAGGGTTAAGCTTTATGACCAATCAGAGTCCATGGACAGGTCTAGGGTTAAGCTTTTTAACCAATCAGAATCCTTGGACATGGGACTATGGTTACACTGCATTAATTCCACTTCTACCTCTCTCCTGCTCTCTGCCAGGGCTGGACATCTGGGAAAGTTCTCCGAAGCCTTCTGATAGCTTCCCATCTCCTCTGAGATGGCCACCAGCTTCAGCCTGGGGGAGAAGGCACAGATTTGGAGGAGGGGGGAGGTACAATCCCTTCTGTAGCCTGAGCTGAGCATTGTGTGTGTGTGTGTGTGTGTTAGTGGGTCTCTGTGTATATTCTATAGCTCCAGTCATATAAACATTCCACATTAGTTATTCCACAAATATCACTCTTTACAAAGTGTGGGGGAAGGGTGTGTTATTCCATTGGATGTTTGACCTTGAAAAGATCTTTAATGACCAATACATAATTCATGTTAAAAATGTAAACAAGCTTTATGAATATCAGCTTCACTCCCAGTACTTTCTGTCCTTATTGTTATTTATTCATAGATTCTTTTAAAGTATAACCTTAAGGAGTAATTAGTGCTACTGTATTCTGCATTAGTATCTCGTTTGAGGAGATTAATGTGTCATTATGCTCAGAAATCAGCCAACGTCTTTTGAAAGTATCGTTAGCATTTTAGGTGACATGTTAAAGGACAGTCCACCAGGGGGAAGCCTGCAGTGTTTACGAGTGGATGGGCAGACAGCCGGGTTGTGGATGGCATGAGTCGTCTCCACCGTGGGACGACTGAGTCGAGACACTTATGGATGGGGATGGCTGGTCGTACGAGACGTAAGACAAAGGAGAGAGAGAACAAACAGGAGATTCTGTGACTCTTCAGGAGACTTGGGGTGACCCTTTAACCACTTTTACATCTGCCCCCATCTGCCCCATCTGCTCCCATCTGCTCCCATCTGCCCCGTATATGGGCATAGCCGGAGGCACACAGGAAGTCTGCTTTCTGAACCATACTTTCACTTCCTGTAGGTCACCTGGTAAGCAAAGTGCCTGTGACGCCAAGGGTGGGAATTCAACGACCACAGAGGTGTGAATATGTAAAAATGTAAATGACCCTGGATATTGTAAATATGTAAAATCCCTGGATTATGTCAATATGTAAATGTACCTGGATAATGTAAATATGTAAATGACCTTGGATATTGTAATATGTAAATATGTAATGTCCCCGTATTATGTCAATATGTAAATATACGGGGATAATGTAAATATGTAAATGTACCTGGATAATGTAAATATGTAAATATGTAAAAGATAAGAGTGACTCTCAAATGCTGTGAAGGGATACAGTTCTTTTAGCGGGTGTTGCCACAGCTCCTGTGTGCGCACACACACACACACACACACACACACACACACCTCAGTCTGTTTGTCTTTCAGCCGTGATGTAGCATGTGGTCCAGACCTACAGTCCTTGGCCTCCTGCTTCATTCTGCAGGGTCTCTCTGCCAGGGCAGCATATCCCTAGCTTCAGTCCTGGGACCAGGAGCCAGACTGAGCTGGGTCAAAGGGAAACGGCTCTGGTACCAGGACACATCTGCTCACCTTTTCATCTAAATGCCTACAGAATTGAAGCTCTGCTGTCTAAACTGCACAGTGCATCATTTTCATCATTTTCAAACGCATCTTCCTCACAGAAAATTAAGCGACATCCCAGTTGCAAACATCTCTTCCTCTCAAAGTTGGCAGAGGAAGCAGAACCAAAATGGTTCTTTTTAACTGGCAGTGTGTGCAGGCAGATTGTGAACGTCATGTCTGAGTTCCCTCGGCAGGTAGGAAACGTTCTTGCCCGGGTGCTTGGGCATCTGGGAGCTCGTGTGGGTCTTTCATTTGGATGCTGGTCATGCCTCCTTTCTCAGACGGTGACACACATGCAGCCAGTGTCTGGGGTTCTTCCTGGAGCATAATGCTACACGAAGATACAGGCAGCATGGTGGTTAGCATGTTGGCCTCTCAGTTCTATGGTCTCAGTCATAAGTCCCTGTCTATGAACTGTTTACGGGTACCAGGTCCATCACCACACAAGCAGTGGAGGTCACACATTTAGCTGACACTTTTATCCAAAGCGACTTACAATTATGACTGAGTACAACTTGAGTAATTAAGGGTTAAGGGTCTTGCTCACACACCGTGCAGACACCTTGATCACCAGAAGAACTGAAGTCCTGTTCCATTATAGTCAGATCTCCAGGCCAGAGCAGCTGTGAGTTTACAGCATCACAGTAAAGCAGCAGAGCTTTCAATACAACACTCTATCTATCTATCTATCTATCTATCTATCTATCTATCTATCTATCTATCTATCTATCTATCTATCTATCTATCTATCTATCTATCTATCTATCTATCTATCTATACACAAAATATATATAACAATGTATGTACAATATATGTATAATATGTAATGTATATATACACAATGTACAATGTATATATGGATATGTGGATATATGTGTATGTACACAATGTACAGTTCCAGCTTACACATTTCCATATTTACAGTCCCATGGTGGTGGTGGGCCCCTGATTCAGGGCCAAATGGCCTGTGGGAAGAAGCTCCTCTTCAAACTTTATGAATATCAGCTTCACTCCCAGTTCTTTCTGTCCTTATTGTTATTTATTCATAGATTATTTTAAAGTATAACCTTAAGGAGTAATTAGTGCTACTGTATTCTGCATTATTATCTCGTTTGAGGAAATTAATGTGTCATTATGCTCAGAAATCAGCCAACGTCTTTTGAAAGTATCGTTAGCATTTTAGGTGACATGTTAAAGGACAGTCCACCAGGGGGAAGCCTGCAGTGTTTACGAGTGGATGGGCAGACAGCCGGGTTGTGGATGGCATGAGTCGTCTCCACCGTGGGACGACTGAGTCGAGACACTTATGGATGGGGATGGCTGGTCGTACGAGACGTAAGACAAAGGAGAGAGAGAACAAACAGGAGATTCTGTGACTCTTCAGGAGACTCGGGGCAACCCTTTAACCACTTTTACATCTGCCCCCAACTGCCCCATCTGCTCCCATCTGCCCCGTATATGGGCGTAGCTCTCGATTGTGCAGGTGTAGAAGGCGTCACTCCTATCTTCTTCTCTTAGGGCATCTCTCTCTGTCTGTCTCACACACACACACACACACACACACACACACACACACACACACACACACACACACACACACAGGGAAGAAAAGGAGACAAACTGTGTGTCTCTGGCTGTCTCTGTCCCCCACGACGTCTGACCGGAATCTCAGAGGCCTCCTCCTTCCTGGTGGCTCAGTCAGCACTGTTCCAGCCATGCATTGTGAGTCTGATCCTGGATCAGCTCCGTTGATTATTACCTGGGTTCACCCTGCTTCATTTAACGTGTCGTCACCTGACCATCTCTTCTCTCTCTCTCTCTCTCCCTCTCTCCCTCTCTCTCCCTCTCTCTACCTCCCTTGTTCTCTCCTTCCATTCTTCTCCTCCCGATCTCCATTCTCTCCTTCTTTGTCTCATCTTTTCCCAGCTCTCCGAGATTAACCGAACACCTCATCTCCTCCAGTATTCTGGAGGAGCTCGCGTGCTCGCTCCCATCGCCAGCGTTGAGGCCGCAATGGCCACCTGGGAGTTGTAGTCAGTTCCCCCCTAAGCTGCGCTGAGCTTCCTGATCTCCTCCAGGGCTCCGTTCACGACGGCTCCTAGCGTCAGACTGTTCACGCCGCGGAGTTCAGAGCCAGGCAAACATTTACAGAACAGGAAATGTAGAGACAGTGAGAGGAACACTCACCGTGGAACAGCAGAGTTCAGACGAGTGGATGGCAGCCGTCAAACACCAAATCAGAACCGTCATTTTGTCACTGAGCCAATCAGAAGTGGTTTTAGAGGACAGTTACAGGTGTGCTCCACTGCATGAGAGCTGACTCCTTATTCGGTTTAAGTTTTGCAAAATGCGCACATGTGAAAAGAATATTGTCGGACCTAGAACAAATTCCTGGGAGACACCAGACACATCAAAACATCTTGAAACATGTTCTCAGTGACAGACAATGGAAAGCGTCTCTGAAGTCTAGAATCCTTCCAGAGTCTGTTTGTGATTTCGGTGATGAGGGCAGAGAGTCAGGTCCATCCGTAGTGTGGTCCTGTCCATTATGACCCTTCATCAGTGTAGCACAGCTGCACCATTGACATGAACCTGTTTTTCCATTTGAAGGGATGAGATGTGACGTAAGGGCAGTTGCAGCTCAATGGAGTACATGTGTCCTCTATGTGGGTCCTGACACTGGTCAAGGCACTGTCTGTGCTGGTATCCTCTGTGCTGGTATCCTCTGTGCTGGTATCCTCTGTGCAGGTAGTCTCTGTGCAGGTATCCTCTGTGCTGGTATCCTCTGTGCTGGTATTCTCTGTGCAGGTATCCTCTGTGCTGGTATCCTCTGTGCTGGTATTCTCTGTGCAGGTATCCTCTGTGCTGGTATCCTCTGTGCTGGTATTCTCTGTGCAGGTATTCTCTGTGCTGGTATCCTCTGTGCAGGTATCCTCTGTGCAGGTATTCTCTGTGCAGGTATCTTTTATGCAATTGACTACTATCTCACACTCATTAATTAAAAGGTTTATAATAAAGCTTGGAATAACACACACACACACACACACACACACACACACACACACACATACACACACACACACATCAACACCCAACACAGAGACCAGGTCTTCTGCGTTTAACACATCAAACTGGTTGAACCTTCCGAGCCTTTTTGGGATGAGATGGAATTACACCAAATGGATTAGCAAGGAAGCTTCTTAATGTGAACAATGAGGTATTTCACACCCTTCTCCACCTCCTTTTTTAAAGCCGCCCAGCATTCTGGCCTCCTCTGCTTAATTAGCTCTCTTCATAGCTGCTACATTCTCCAGTTTGGACATGATCCTTCCTCCCATGTTCACATTTTGAAATGCTGTTTTTTTTTTTTTTAAATTACTGTCACAGACACAGAAGCTCAGAGAAGCTGGAAGCTTTAGTAGAACTGTATAAGGAACAGTAGAGTACTTAAACATTTAAACACTCACTACACTAAAGTACGTAAACATATAAACACTCACTATTGTAGAGTACTTAAACATTTAAACACTCACTACACTAAAGTACGTAAACATATAAACACTCACTATTGTAGAGTACTTAAACATTTAAACACTCACTACACTAAAGTACGTAAACATATAAACACTCACTTTTGTAGAGTACTTAAACATTTAAACACTCACTACACTAAAGTACGTAAACATATAAACACTCACTTTTGTAGAGTACTTAAACATTTAAACACTCACTACACTAAAGTACGTAAACATATAAACACTCACTATTGTAGAGTACTTAAACATTTAAACACTCACTACACTAAAGTACGTAAACATATAAACACTCACTATTGTAGAGTACTTAAACATTTAAACACTCACTACAATAGAGCAATTAAACATATAAACACTCTGGGAAGAGTAATCCCCACTGGTAAGGCAGCAGAGACAAAGAGACTGTGAGTGGTGAGCTTATATATGAGTGTTTATATGTTTAAGTCCTCTACTGCACACACACACACACACACACACACACACACACACACACACACACACACACACACATACACACACACACACCTAGTCTTTAAAAATAAGGAAAAGACTACATGTTTCTTCTCTCTGTAAGTATCTGTATCAGCTTTCCACGAAGGCTGTTTTCACTGTCACTGTCCACGGTGCTGAACTGTCATGGTTCATGTAGCTGTCCTTGGAGCCAAAGCAGGCATGTCTGTGCCGCTGTCCATGGTGCTGAAGCGCTCAGGTTCACGCTGTGGTCCATTGTGTGGCAACTGCCAGGTTTCTGTTGCTGGCCACCTCCACCTGATCTGAGCTGACAGATGTTCCATGTCCCTTTACTGACTCTACTGTCATACGTCATCCACAGTCAACTCTGCCAAACTGCCACAGTCTCTCCCAGGTTCCACACAAGACCGCTGTGCTCTCTCTCTCTCTCTCTCTCTCTCTCTCTCTCTCTCCCTCTCTCTCTCTCAATTCAGTAAGCTTTATTGGCAAGACCATATTCATATTTACTTTTTTATTATGTAGTATTATTATTATGTTATTTAGTATTGTCAGTACAGTATGCATATTTAGAATAGACACTCAGAACACTCCAACACTGTGTACATATATACACACACATTTACACATATACAGTACATATCCTGGTATGTTACTTACTTCTCTCTCCATTACAAATAAGGCATCGCTCACTGACAGTCTGATCACCCAGAAGTCGTCCCACATTTAAATACATTAATGCCCACTTCTGTTACATATCAACGCCACGCCTCCCAGGGAAAGGTGTGCTAGTTGCAGTTTTCTACAGTAGCTTGAAGGTGTTATTTTACTGGGTGATTTTAACGTTCACGTTGACACTAGCTGTGTATTCTCCGTGAGCTCTGTGTTGAGTTTGTGCATGTTCTTGGATGTCGAGGTTTCACTCAGCATGGTGATTTCCCCACACACGCTCATGGTCACACACTTGATTGGCTCTGTTCCTCTGGACTTAAAGACATATCTGCTGCTGCTTCTGTTCTTAGTTTTACTGACCATAAACTTATTGAGTGTTGTTTCTCAATGCCTTGTCCTATATCTCTTGTTAAACCAGTTCTTTCTTTCCGTAATCTCAACTCCACTGACGCTCATACTTTCTGTACCACCCTTCAGATAGCTCCTCCATCAGATATCTCTAGGCTGTCCTCACCTCATGACTTGGTCGCACTCTGCAAAACTATTTCTGAAACTCTCCGCACTCTCGTTCCTGCCAACCTAGACAGATGTCAACTCCTTACTCCTCTCCGTGGTTCCTCCTAGAGCTCAAGCTCAGTCGCCTGAGGTCCTGGACAGGAAAACTGTCCTCACCTTTCATCTTTTACTCCTGGCGGAGCAGTTCTCCGAGTCCAAGGACGATCCGCACGCTGTTCTATCCTCGCTCTGTTATGTATCATCGCATAAATCAACTTCTCCAACCTCCACTCCCATCCACTCCTTACTCACCTGCTCTTCCCAATGCCATCCTGCCCCCCCCCCTCCGGCATACCGTCCCTCGGAATACTGTCTCTGTCTCTGCCACTGCCTTACTCTCAGAGGTCGTCTTCCTCTTCGAGTCGGCCTGATCAAGCTACCGCTGCTCTTCTGAAATCTTTTCCTTCTTCTCTTTTCATTTCTACTGCTCATCTGATTAATCTGTTTTTCCCCCAATGTAATGGTGCTACCTTTCTCAGAATTGCCACCGTCACACCCATACTTTAGAGTCTTCCATTAGATCCGTCCCCGCTGGCCAATTACAGACATGTCTTCATTCTCCCCAGCCTCGGCAACAGTAATGGATGGTTACACACTTCCAGCCACCAGAAATAATCCATCTGAACCCTTTCGGTGTGAATTCGCACCCTGCACCCACTGAGTCTGCCCTTTTAACAGCTGCTAACGATCCCCAGTGCCTCGGATCTTTTGAATCCCACGGCAGCTTTTGATAACATAAAACAAGACCTTCTAGGTTGTGTTGAAGGCAGCTACCAACCCAGAGATTCAAACCCAGGACTGGCAGGAGGCAAACATGAGCTCTGACCACTGCTTCGTCACAGCTGTCTGCGGAACTAACAGACGACTGTTTGCTTTTATCTGCCTTGATCTTCTTAAGGCCTTAATGGCTCCTCTTGGGGTTCTCCATGCTCACTGTTGAGGTTGATGGTGTTCCTAGAAGGTCAGTTCTGGTTAAAAACATCATTTGTCTCTTTGACTTTTCACTCACCTCTCATATTAAGTCACTCACCCAAACTGCATTTTCTCATCTGTGCAACATTGCACGCCTTCACCCTCCGCTCACTGATCATGACATAAGAGTATTGAAAAATACTTTTATTTTTCTGTATCGATTACCGTAACTCTGTTTTTTATGGTTTCTCAGCTAAATTGATCAAAGGTCTTCGGTATGTCTCAAACTAGCAGCTAGTCCTTACATCTAACAAACACACACACACACACACACACACACACACACACACACACACACATACACACACACAGACACATCACATCACATCTGTCATACCACACAAACATCACATCACACCTGTCATACCACACACACAAACACACACATCACACCTGTCATACCACACACACACACACACACACACACACACACACACACCTGTCATACCACACACTCACACACACACACACACACACACACACACACACACACACACACACACACACACACACTCACCCCTTACATCCTGCAGATCTTTCTGCTCTGGCTGCTCTCCCGTTAAGACTCCAGACTTTCTTCTCCACCTCTTACTTCACCTTTCACTTCTAGTTTTGTCCTCTCGTAAATGTGAAGCGTCAATGAGTCCTAAAACTGCCCTACAAGGAACATGTCAAACTGTGGGGTCTCCAGTCCGCCCTCACCGGAGTCCTCTGCTATGTGCTGTGTTTGTGTTCATGGGTTGTGTTTGTGTTCATGGGTTGTGTTTGTGTTTATGGGTTGTGTTTGTGTTCATGGGTTGTGTTTGTGTTCATGGGCTGTGTTTGTGTTCATGGGTTGCGTTTGTGTTTGAGTTGTGCTTGTGTTTATGAGTCATGTTTGTGTTTCTGGGTCGTGTTTGTGTTTATGAGTCTCATTTGTGTTTATGGGTCGTGTTTGTGTTGATGAGTCTTGTTTGTGTTTATGGGTTGTGTTTGTGTTTATGAGTCATGTTTGTGTTTCTGGGTCATGTTCATGTTTATGGGTTTTGTCTGTGTTTATGAGTTGTGTCTGTGTTTATGAGTCTTGTTTGTGTTTATGAGTCATGTTTATGTTTATGAGCCTTGTTTGTGTTTATGAGTCATGTTTGTGTTTCTGGGTCTTGTTTATGTTTATGAGTCTTGTTTGTGTTTATGAGTCATATTTGTGTTTATCAGTCGTGTTTGTGTTTCTGGGTCGTGTTTGTGTTTATGAGTTATGCTTGTGTCTGTGAGTCTCGTTTGTGTTTATGAGTCATGTTTGTGTTTATGTGTCATTTTTGTGTTTATCAGTTGTGTTTGTGTTTCTGGGTCGTGTTTGTGTTTATGAGTCATGTTTGTGTTTATGTGTCATATTTGTGTTTATCAGTCGTGTTTGTGTTTCTGGGTCGTGTTTGTGTTTATGAGTTATGCTTGTGTCTGTGAGTCTCGTTTGTGTTTATGAGTCTTGTTTGTGTTTATGTGTCATTTTTGTGTTCATCAGTCGTGTTTGTGTTTCTGGGTCGTGTTTATGTTTATGAGTCTTGTTTGTGTTTATGAGTCATATTTGTGTTTATCAGTCGTGTTTGTGTTTCTGGGTCGTGTTTGTGTTTATGAGTTATGCTTGTGTCTGTGAGTCTCGTTTGTGTTTATGAGTCATGTTTGTGTTTATGTGTCATTTTTGTGTTTCTGGGTCGTTTTTGTGTCTGTAACCACATGCAGAAACTTTTACATTGCTTTAGTCTTTCCTCAGTAAGAACAGAGGTGTGATTTTACACAGCACTCATCTGGGCGTGTCTGTCCATCACAAAGTGTCCCTTCACCCTGTCACGGCTTCCGTCTGCTGGCTGTCAGATGCTTCGAGGCGAAATTGCAGAGACAGGGTTGACGAGTATCAGTGGGAGAGCCAAGTGTTCTGATCTGGAACAACACGGGCCCTCACAGACATCTTAACCCAGGCAAGAGCCCACAAAATTCATCCCGACATTCCACTTCTGTCCATTATTTTCCCTCAAGAGGACAAACCTTTTAGAGGGATTTAAAGAGGGAGGGGGGGATTTAGGGAAGACAGACTTTGCTCACTCTGTTCTGTAGATCATCATTATATCCGCATAGTCCAAGACAGAGCAAGAGAGGAGAGCGCAGGGGCTGTACTGGAGCTGTGATTGGTCACGCGCAGCCTGTGCACCCGAGGCTGATGGGGGAGGAGCCCCAGGGCTGTGTGGAGGTCCAGGTCGCTAGGCCCTGAGCCGCGAATGATGACTGATCCTGTTTGTCAAGGACTGGGGGCCCCGACCTCGGTTGGCCTACTTCTTTCTGCTGAGGAGGGATGGAAGATGGGATTAAAGAGAAAGGATGAGAGAAAGAGAGAGAGAGAGAGAGAGAGAGGGAGAGAGAGAGAGGGGGAGAGAGAGAGAGAGAGAGGGAGAGAGGGAGAGAGAGAGAGAGGGAGAGAGGGAGAGAGGGAGAGAGAGAGAGAGAGAGAGAGAGAGAGAGGGAGAGAGGGAGAGAGAGAGAGAGAGAGAGAGAGAGAGGGAGAGAGAGAGAGAGAGAGAGAGAGAGGGAGAGAGAGAGGGGGGGAGAGAGGGAGAGAGAGAGAGGTCTACTTTATGGAGTAAGTCCTTGTAAGTAACCCCATCTGTCGAAGGCTCCAGATGCAGCAACATTTCACGACTTGCAGGTTCCAACCTTCCTCCTCCTCTGTGTCAGAAGCGTCTCTGTTGCAGGGTGCAGTGGCTAAAGATCAGAGCCGCTAGTCCAAGGCCCTGTGGCCATCGCAGCAGAGCAGAAGTTCTGCTCAGTTTTGTTTCCCACCTTCATGGCCATCAGACCATCAGTCCTGAAATTCAGGATTCTGTCATATATGGCAACCCTGTCGCTGTGTACGTTCAGACTTGTTGTTGTAGGAGTTCAGAGGCAAAACAATGCAAACTGGACACAGGGCACAAACATCTTTAGGAAAACCATCATTGTATATGAAACAACAATAAACCATATCTGTATTCTGCGTGGTCTGCAACACCAGTCTGTATCCCATGTTCAGTGCCAAGCCTTCTGATCGCTCTCTCTCTCTCTCTCTCTCTCTCTCTCTCTCTCTCTCTCTCTCTCTCTCTCTATTCTTGAGGAATTCCCTTTAAGATTCAGCACATCCAGATTGTATTCTGCTGCAGAGTGGTGTTGCTTCAAAATCTCTCTCTCTCTCCCTCTCTCTCTCTCTCTCTCTCTCTCCCTCTCTCCCTCTCTCTCTCTCTCTCTCCCTCTCTCCCTCTCTCCCCCTCTCTCTCTCTCCCTCTCTCCCTCTCTCTCTCCTCACGTACGTGTTGCCTGGCCATCACAGCCAGCTCCTTTGCGCCTTCCAGACAAACTCCAGTCGGATCAATGGGAAAGCGGACTTTTTCAATGGGGAAGCGGTGGTCCAGGGAGTTCTGATGGACTCCACACCCAGTCCTTGGCACCATGAATGCAGTCCTGCGCTTCACTAAGGGGAAGAATCACGAGCTGGAAGCTATCGAACCGCTCGGCGTGACTGCGGCCCAGGTGACCCAGACTCAGACTTCAGTCCGCCTGCCCAGTGTGTTCTTTTAAAGTCTCTCTCTGCGCTTAACACCCAGGGCGCATGCCTCCATTGGCGTGAAATGGCTTTTAAAAGGAATCTGCCAGCGGTTGCGTTTTAACGGAGAGAGAGAGAGCGCGTGAGAGAGTAAAAACAAAAGAGTGTTTAATGAGCAGAAGCTTTGGCTCAGCCATTATCAAAGTCTGGGAGCGATGGGGAGGTGAACCAATGAACAGCCCTGCACTTATCTTTACTGGGCAAACTCCACTGAGAGAGAGAGAGAAAGAGAGGGAAGATATAGAATCAGCGAGAAAGAGAGGTACAGAAGCATGAGACACAGAGAGAGAAGGAAAGAGAGAGGGAGAGAGGGAGAGAGATGATGTGATTCGTCACTGCTGTTGTTTTCTGCTACATTCTTCCTGATTTATGACATCGACCTCATTAGCTGCCGGCCAAAGACAGACCATCATGTTCACACTGTCTCACACTTAACATCTCTGTCTCGGAGATCTGGGATGATACCGTCCACCGTGATATGGCCTGTCAGCCCGGCAACTGATCGGAAAAAGGTCGGGCAGATGGAGGACAGACATGCGACGAAGCCGTCCGTCGGAATTAGCCGCAACACTGGAGAAGGCCGTCAGGGTCCGGTGCAGACCCCCAGAATGGGCTTCCGTCAGCCCCGCACATGCCTGTCGTAATGCTGGACTCAAAATGTGGAGCATGACTAAGCACCACAAAACCTCGGAACAGCTGAAGATACACGCCGAGCGTAATAAAAAAACACATAAACAAATAATATCATGGAGTCCGCGGTGCTTTCCCAGAAGGCTTTGCTGTAACTGCTGATGAGTTGTCAGGCACTTCCGAGCCACTTACATAATCATAAGTGTGACAGTACGTTTGTTCCCATGACCTTGGTGCTATATGTGCTTGTCCCCGCCCCACTGATTACTTACACATTGTTTAGCACACACATTCATTCAGAGTGACATAGTCTCGTGTCACAGATGTCCACGCAGAAAAGAATCCAAATAGCTTAGAGTCCAAAATAATCTTAACTGCCAGTTAAATGAAGTTCTAATTTAGATTTAGTGCTGAATCTTTAGAGACAGAATACAATAAAAGACATTGACATAAAATACAAGATCATTTGTGTGCAATTACTGGATATTTAATTTACAAACAAAACGGTTCAAGTGTAAATATGCATGATTATGCATGATTATGTTCCATCCAAGCACTTATGTAGACATTTATGGCACTTAGCTGATGCTTTTATCCAAAAGAAAACCCCTTACAACTATGACTGAAAACAACTTGAGTAGTTGAGGGTTAAGGGTCTTGCACAGGGGTGGGACTTCAACTGGCAACCTTCTGATTACTAGTTGGGTCCCTTAATCACTGAGCCGCCACTGCCCCAGTGAGGGGCTCTGCAGTTTGGACAGGCATTGGGAGTTCATCCACCAATTGGGTGTCAGGATGGAGAAGGATTAATGCTTGTTGCCATGAAAAGTGAAGAGTGGTGGGTTAAGCTGGGCTGTGCTTGAAGCTTGAAGGGCTTGAGGTCCAGACCCAGTTTGGACCATCGCTGTCTATTAGGAGGGAGCAGGTCTATTTGCAGCCTTGGAGGCAAACATCAGAGTTTTCATTCTGATATGAGCAGCTTCAGGAAGCCAGTGAAGTGAATAGGGTAGTGACATGGGAACATTTGGGAATGTTGAAGGCCAGCCATGCTGCAGCATGGAAGACCTTCATGAGAGAGCTGCAGTAGTCAAGCCTGGAGAAGACAGGAGACTGAGTGAACACCTGGGTGGCCTCCCAAGAGAGAGAAGAGTGAATTCTCCCAATGTTGAAGAGGAGAAACCTTGACTGAATCAACTTTGAATCATGATCTGGTCACCCACATTTACACCAACGCTTCGAACATTCTCAGAGGGCATGGCTGAGGTGATGGGATAGTCCACAGGTCCACAGAGCCACAGAAAGTCCAGAGACCCACAGAAGGACCATAGAAGGTCCACAGAAGGTCCACAGAAGCAGAAGGCTACTGTCCATGATAAGATGATGTCTTATGTAGGAAAAACGTTAAAAATGCCCAACCTTCTATCTGGAACACAACCAGGGTGGAGTTGGTGGGCATCGTTACGGAGATGCAGTTCTGGTGCCACCATTTTCATTATGCCAACCGTTCCCTGAAGCTTGAGCTCTCCGCCAGTTTTAGAGGAGGCTGCCGGAGGGGATGGCCGTGCCGGAAGACTTGCTGCAGAGCCGAGGGCTGGTCACTCAGAGGACGGATCAGCCTACCTCTGCACTTCCGCTTCTTCCTGTACGCGTCGCTGCTCGACTGCACGAGCGCGATGGCGGAAGCCAATGGCCTTGCATCATGCGGACAGCTCTCTGAGAGTTCCTTCCATTCGTTCCCTAATTCTCTCTCTCTCTCTCTCTCTCTCTCTCTCTCTCCTTCTCTCTCTTTCTATCCCTCTGTCCCTTTCTCTCACCCTCCCCTATCTCCCTTCTCTCTCTCTCTTTCTCTCTCTCTTTTAGATGACTGTAGTGGTCCAGTTTGTAATGAGGGAGGTGTAAAAACCTCATGCCCGGGGTCACGGGTGTCAGGCTGAGACCACTGATGTGGATAGTGGCTGAAAATAAGCAGTAAGACCAAATTAGTCATGAAGGTACATGTTGCACCAGTGGTTCTCCACACCAAGTCATGTGTCTGTCGCTCAATATGTTGAGATGATGTCTTACATTGTAAGATGTACACTGTTTAGCTAATGTGGATTTACCAGGTTCTTTAATACACCTTCCATCCAATCGGAATCAAGTATTCACCCATACCATAAAAATGGGATTAAACTTGATATCGTAATAGAAGAAAGATATATAGTGACGGGCAGGATTTTGGTGACTCTTCCCATCTTGTGTTGTCTCCAAGTTCTGTGAAACTGTTCTCGCAAGGCAAACCTTGCTCTGATGATGTGCCTCTGTGCCTCAACCAAATCGGCACAGCCCAGTTGGTCTGGACTCCCAGGGAGACCTACCCCAGAAACTATTCAGCACGCATCAGACACATCTCAGAGCTGCTGTTCTGTTCTGGATTAGCGCCCGGGGTCCAGCCTTGACAAATGGAAATGATATTTCTATTAATGCGTACCTTTGGAATTATTGAACAGGCGGGGGCATAAATGGATGCAGAAGGCGGGTGTGGAGTCTGTTCTGAGAGCCATTTCTAGGGTGCTTTAGATGGCCAGGATGCCCCTGGGGGGGGGCTAAAAGGCTCTGGGGGAGAGGACTAATGACCTTCCCCCCCGCCGGTGGAGAAGGACGCATTTTGGTGACTGAGCAAATGCAGAAGGGCAAGGGAGAAGGAGTCCATATCCAGACCTGCTGTGGCCTGCTTGTGGACACTAGACAGATGCTTTTATGCACCTCTTTGTCCTAGCCTGACTCCTCCAGACGTAACGGTCAATAACTGACCTGGTGTTGCCGTAGAGAAACAGTCACCCAGGGTAATTACGGGACTTCTGCTCAGGCCTTCTAATGAGATTTATCTCCTTAAGTAGGACACATCGCCTCTGTTTACGATATTCATTAGTGAACTCTGCTGGGGCGCCTGAGTAAAGAATGGGTCATAAATCCTGGTGACAGTGACCAAGGGCCGACGCGGCCACTTCATTTGGGGTTCGAAAGCAGGAATTAGGGTGCTTTCTCGAGGGCCTTCTGAATGGGACATTTGTATCGTCAGTCAAATTCAGAGAGAATCGATCTGGAGGATCCTGTGTCCTCACTTCAGGGTGGCCCTGCTGAAGTGTGGTGCAGCTGTTGAAACTTTGGAAAAATTGAGGAAAATTGTGATAAAACTCAACGGCATTGTTTTAGGTCACTTGATAAAGAGGAAAAGATAACGAGCATCACAGAGTTGTGCTGAGGGGTGGGGAAACTCGTCTGCCGTCTTCCTGGTGTCAGAAAGGAGTGAGTGACAGCCTCTCCTACTTTATGAGCAGGAACTTTAATCACACATGGGTCTGGAAATTGCCCGTGGTATTAATTATCCTTGGTATCCGGATGGATGTAGGTAGATGTCATAGGGAGGGGGACTTGAAAAGAGTGGGAAAGAGAGGGATATTTTTCATTGGAATGATATCAAAACTGAAACTGAGCATTCAGTGATGGTGAAATGAAAAGCAAGTTGTCTGTGATGTGTGTGTTCAGCGTGTTGATGTGTGTGTGTGTGTGTGTGTGTTCAGCGTGTTGATGTGTGTGTGTGTGTGTGTGTTCAGCGTGTTGATGTGTGTGTGTGTGTGTGTGTGTGTGTGTGTGTGGTGTGTGTTGAATGTGTTACATTTATTGTATGTGGTGTGTGGTGCGTGTGTGGAGTGTGTTGCCAAAAGTTAGTGTTTACTGTTTAGAGAAAGGGTGAGGGCATTTCAGGAAATGTGTTTTAGCAATTCAGAAAAACTAATTTCTCCATTTTAGCTAATCTGTGCTAACACTAACCCTCAGCTAACCGCAGGGGTGATGCATGGCCTGTTGTGTGACTGGCCATCCAGTTACCCTGTAATATAGGTCTGAACAGGGGTGTGGTAAACTGTAGAAGAGAGGATCTGTTAGCTTAGTAATAGAGGTTAATTAGCTGTGAAAGAGGTCTGTTAACCTGTATTAGAGGTCTGTTAGCCTGTAAAAGAAGTCTGTTAACCCGTAGCAAAGGTCTGACCTTCATTCTCTCCCACCATAAATGTGACCTGCTAAAGGGTGAGAACATATGAGAACAAACCACAGATCAGGAGAGGAAGACACAGTCCTCAGTACCTGTCTTCAAGGTACCATTAACACATTAATACCTCCAAAAATGATCCAATCTCACAACCCCCCCCAGAACTCACCCAAAGCCTTGTTCTCCACACTCTCTGCCCTCTCCACCATATATGAGGGTTTATCCCGACAGAGAACAGCCGCTCTAACACTGGATATCCTGGCAGAGAACAGTCGCTCTAACACTGGATATCCTGGCAGAGAACAGTCACTCTAACACTGG
>NC_137514.1:21020000-21025000 GCF_041902795.1 Electrophorus electricus | reverse complement strand
ACCGCAGGAACAGACCAGAACACTGCTTCAAGTAGCGGGGGGTCCGACCAGACAAAGAGGGTCCAGCCAGGTGATGGGGGTCTTTTCAGGTGATGAGGGTCTGGTCAGGTGGTGTTATCTAACAGATGGTTGCGTATTTCCTAAACAGAGGTTTGCGTTTGGGTTTAATTCATGTGAAAGTGTTTAGACGCTGGCGCAATTAGTCCCCTGCCATATTTCAGTGACTCGGTATAGCAAAGATCTCTGGGAGAGGAGGTTGCATTCTGGGAGATTTGTCACTGCTGGACACCATTAATGATCCTGACAATGACGACAATAATGACAGTGCACAGGATTACGAACAAAACTCATCACAGGGTTTAAGGGGATTAGACAAGGATGGACAGAAAGGGTTTTCATTTACACGTTCGTGACAGTCCTCACAAATGAAAACAGATAGACAGTGGACTTCATCATTCTGCTGTTTACTCGCAAATATCCTGAAATGAGCAGGTGAGTGCAGCCTAGAAATAAATTCTTCCATTATAAACGATGTGATGTGATTTTAAACGTGAATAACATTGTGACTGGCCCATCAAGTATGCCAACAAACAATATTGCTTCCCCTTACAGCTCCTTTAATCCACAGACATTAATATGTCAGTAAAAACACCGGTGCCTCCTATTTGTCGGCCAGAGAAGGCCGGCACCATCGGAGGAGCCTCGGACCAGCTTCCCCTGGACATCTGTAAAATACCGATGACCACTGAAGGCATCAGAGCAGAACGTGAGCAGTTCTGACATCTTCATCGATGATGCATGTCAAGTGGTGGCACATGGATGATTGTGGGGTCGTCTTCATCGCTTCTGCGACATCTCCAAGGAGCTGAATTTCTGAAGAGAGCCGGCGCTCTACAGTATATCAAAGGTTTACGACAAAAATGTCTTTGTAACTGTGAAGGCAATGCTGAGGTGTCCCAAGACCTGCTAACCTAGACACTGCGAGGCCTGTTTGATGGGTAGTCCCGCCCCCAAGCTCTGCTGCTGGCTCCGCCTCCCTCTTCCCCTGTTCTCACCTCACTGGTCACCTGCTGGCCTCTGTCGTGTGTCTCCTTACCCAGACTAATGGTTCCAGAGGAGATGTGACATCTGGCTCATCCAGCCGGTGGACTTGATTACCCAGTGCCCTGTGCTCACAGCGCCCCCTCTGGTGTGTCTCAGCAACTGCAGTGACTGGTTTGTCCTCTCTCTCTCTCTCTCTCTCTCTCTCTCTCTCTCTCTCTCTCTCTCTCTCTCTCTCTCCTACATATGTAAATCTGTAATTACATACAGGGACCCTGTGTTTGGACGTTCCTGCTGGTTTGGGGTTGGTTTCTGCTCCCTCGTACCTAAATTTAGCGTGGCCTCGTTTACCTGCGCGTGGCCAGGTGTGAGAGCAGAATCGCATCCATTATGTGTAAGACATTATGTGTGTGCGGTACTTCCTGTGGGTGGAGCTAGGCTGCGGTACTTCCTGCGGTTCCTCTTTCTTTAAACCAGTCCTGGTCCAGGATGAGACTCTGGGACCGGCGAGGACGTATCGGACTTCGCGTTCAGTCCGGCTCTACGTCCACAGCTAAGGGGGAGACTCAGGGAGCCTTCACAGTGCTGTCTCTCCCTTTTAATGGCCGTCTTCTTGCCCTGTCTCTCACCCGGTCTCTCTCATCCTTCTTCTCATCCCTCCATTTCTTTGCTCTCTTTCTCCCATCTCCCATTCTGTCTGTGCTGTCTCTCTCTCTCTCTCTCTCTCTCTCTCTCTCTGTTGCATTCCCTTTCTATATATATCTCCCTCTCTCCCTCCCTCTCTCCCTCTCTCTCTCTCTCCCTCTCTCCCTCCCTCTCTCCCTCTCTCTCTCTCTCTCCCTCTCTCACTCTCTCCCTCTCCCTCTTTGTTTTCCTCTCAGTAAAAAAAAAAAAAAAAAAGCAGTACATCACAGATGGGATTGCAGGGAGCCAGTGTGGAGCGGTTCCACCGGTTGCCAGGGCAACTGGCTCCTCGGCAAACCTCTCAACTTGGAGCGCACAACCTTTGCCCCTCCCCCCTCTCCCCGCGTCTTAAGCGGGCGTCACGATTCCGGCACGCGGCACGCGGCACGCGGGTCAGGGAGCGTTCAGCGGCATTAAGGATTAGGATCATTTAACAGTTCCTGCTCCCAGAAACACCGACAGGAGCGCAAAACACCTCGGGAAGTTGCGTCTGGAGATTGGAATACCCGCAAACTGTGGTCATGACCGTCACAATGAAGCAGGAAGACTGCATAACATTTACCTCATTATATTGAAACTAAACTAGCAGATTTGTAGTTTGATCTATTAAATAAATAAACAGGTAAATAAATCGTCAGCAAGTCTGGTTCCCAGCTGGTGAAGAGTGCAGGCGGTGAGATGTGATTTGCTCGTAGTCTTTCTAAGGTGCGTCTCCCCGAGCTGGGCAGGACTCCCCACGACCCCCAGCTGGTCGACCCACAGATCGGATAACCCTCCGGATCCTGCAGAATGATGCATCGGCAGGCGGAAGGTGATCCGGGCCCGTGCGTGGCTGAAATGCTAACATCCTGCTGCTTCACCCCTGCCACGCCAACAGGGTCTATGGTCGCGGTTACGGGTATGGACCCTGGGTAGGCGTTCCGAGGCTCAGGCCAAGCGGACGACGTCTGTCCACGGAACGCCAAACAGCTGTAGTGATCTGATTACCCCCCCCCCCAACCCCAAACCCCAACCTGGTCTTCATCACTCTCCTCTGCCTTTCTGGAAGCCAGCCACGGTCGGCTGGGTCCCTAATCGCTATCGGCGCAGGTGCTCGGGCGTGCCTCGGCCGCGGTGATGTAAGTAGGGCTCCAAGCACTACAGCGAGGTTTCTGTGCAGTGGGGGTGCCCGCATCAGCACAGTTTGTGCCGCGCTGGGCTCTGCCGCTAGGGGGCACTGGCAGCAGGAGGCAAATTAGCCCCCCCTGCTGTTGCCTGGCTTTTATTAATGTGCGTGTGTGTGTGTGTGTGTGTGTGTGTGTGTGTGTGTGTGTGGAGGGGAGGCGTCTAGAAATAACCCTGTCGTGATGGATGTATGGTCTACAGCACCCCCTGGAGCAGAGACGCCCTGACGTAGAGACGCCCTGACGCAGAGATGCCCTTACATAGAGACGCCCTGACGCAGAGACGCCCTGACGCAGAGACGCCCTGACACAGAGATGCCCTTACATAGAGACGCCCTGATGCAGAGACGCTCTGACACAGAGACGCCCTTACATAGAGACGCCCTGACGCAGAGACGCCCTGACACAGAGACGCCCTTACATAGAGACGCCCTGACGCAGAGACGCCCTGACACAGAGACGCCCTGACACAGAGATGCCCTGACACAGAGACGCCCTGACACAGAGACGCCCTTACATAGAGACGCCCTGACACAGAGACGCCCTTACATAGAGATGCCCTGACGCAGAGATGCCCTTACGCAGAGACGCCCTGACACAGAGACGCCCTGACACAGAGATGCCCTGACACAGAGACGCCCTGACACAGAGACGCCCTTACATAGAGATACCCTGACGCAGAGATGCCCTGACACAGAGATGCCCTGATGCAGAGATGCCCTGACACAGAGACGCCCTGACACAGAGACGCCCTTACATAGAGATGCCCTGATGCAGAGATGCCCTGACACAGAGACGCCCTGACACAGAGACGCCCTTACATAGAGATGCCCTGATGCAGAGATGCCCTGACACAGAGATGCCCTGACGCAGAGATGCCCTGACACAGAGCACCTCACATAGGCACCTGGACATTTCGCATGGCCAGCACCCGGCATTAATGTGCCATACTGATAATGCCAGAGACCAGGAGGACACCACGTTCTTTTCCAGCCAAACATATGGAAGCCCGACACCGGACGAGGAGGAAATTGGATCCTCCGTTCAAACAACCTGGAGCAAAGTGAAGAGAGAGAGAGAGAGAATGCCTGGCCATCTGTTACAGCACCCGAGATCACGAGATGCTAAATGACCCCACGGAAAAAAAACCCATCTTTGAATGAGTAGATGAAAATATCAGGACATCTGTTGTCCTACAACACGCGTCAGCTCAATTCAATGGTTCCCGCTCTCTTAAACAAGACACATATGAGGGGAGAATTGACAGCGGTTAGTGCTTTATGCCTCATTTGGAAGAGCTGGTGTCCACAAACAAATCCCAGGACTTTAGGAGATGAATGCACATGCCTTTTAAACACTTATGTTTCATGTCCAAACTGGGTCTGGGACACGTCCGTGTTTGGGTTTAACTGGATCTGTGCTGCTCTTCCCTCATCTGTTGGAGATGTTTATTCTAACCCTACTGTGAATCTTTCCTACAGTGAAACTCTCTAACAGTGAAACTCTCCTACAGTGAAACTCTAACAGTGAAACTCTTCTACTGTGAAACTCTCCTACAGTGAAACTCTCTTACAGTGAAACTCTCTAACAGTGAAACTCTCCTATAGTGAAACTCTCTTACAGTGAAACTCTCTAACAGTGAAACTCTTACAGTGACTCTCCTACTGTGAAACTCTCTTACAGTGAGACTCTCCTAGAGTGAAACTCTCCTACAGTGAAACTCTTCTACTGTGAAATTCTCTTACAGTGAAACTCTCCTACAGTGAAACTCTCCTACAGTGAAACTCGACTCCTAAAATGAGATTCTTTCCTCATAAGTCAAAGGTTTTGCTGGTATATGTAAGTATAAGATGTTACATATATTCCTGAATATAGTTTTCAAGCTGTTTCAAAGAGGCTTCCCCGACCCAACCTAAACATTCAGCTCCATTGTCAGCTACGCCTTCAGAGCCAACAATAAATGATGCCAACCATCACAAGGCCGAGGGGCAGAAGGTCTCCGAGGGGCTCCTGAGTCACTGGGCTGAGAGAGACAGTGTGGTCTTTCAGCCATGACTGGGAGGATCAGGAAATAAGTGATAATAAGTGATAATAAGTGATAATGTCGATAAC
>NC_137514.1:20980000-21010000 GCF_041902795.1 Electrophorus electricus | reverse complement strand
TCCCACAAACACACCCATCCTCCCACAAACACACCTCACCTCCCACAAACACACTTCACCTCCCACAAACATAGCCCCTCCCCCAAGCACACCTCACCTCCCACAAACACACCTCCCTCCCACAAACAAACCTCACCTCCCACAAACACACCTCACCTCCCACAAACACACTTCACCTCCCACAAACACAGCCCCTCCCCCAAGCACACCTCACCTCCCACAAACACACCTCCCTCCCACAAACACACCTCATCTCCCACAAACATAGCCCCTCCCCCAAGCACACCTCACCTCCCACAAACACCTCATCTCCCACAAACATAGCCCCTCCCCCAAGCACACCTCACCTCCCACAAACAAACCTCACCTCCCACAAACACATCTCACCTCCCACAAACACACCTCACCTCCCACAAACATAGCCCCTCCCCCAAGCACACCTCACCTCCCACAAACACACCTCACCTCCCACAAACACACCTCACCTCCCACAAACACATCTCACCTCCCACAAACACACCTCACCTCCCACAAACACATCTCACCTCCCACAAACACACCTCACCTCCCACAAACACACTACACCTCCCACAAACACAACTCACCTCCCGCAAACACACTACACCTCCCACAAACACAACTCACCTCCCGCAAACACACTACACCTCCCACAAACACAACTCACCTCCCACAAACACACCTCACCTCCCACAAACACATCTCACCTCCCACAAACACACCTCATCTCCCACAAACATAGCACCTCCCCCAAGCACACCTCACCTCCCACAAACACACCTCACCTCCCACAAACACACCTCACCTCCCACAAACACACCTCACCTCCCACAAACACAGCCCCTCCCCCGAGCACACCTCACCTCCCACAAACACACCTCACCTCCCACAAACACACCTCACCTCCCACAAACACAGCCCCTCCCCCGAGCACACCTCACCTCCCACAAACACACCTCACCTCCCACAAACACACCTCACCTCCCACAAACACAGCCCCTCCCCCGAGCACACCTCACCTCCCACAAACACACCTCACCTCCCACAAACACACCTCACCTCCCACAAACACACCTCCCTCCCCCGAGCACACCCCACAGTTTTCATGCATTTACCTTCCTTTATTTTTTCACAATATATTTTAACTAATTTTTTTACAATAGTGTAAACACCACAAACTCAAAATCACAGAGAGAGAAAATGAGAGAGAGAGACCTTACTTCTCACACACACACACACACACACACACACACACACACACACACACACACACACACACACACACACACACACACACACACAGAAGATTGGTTTAAAGACAGAGGAATTTCTCCGGCCTTCTGCCGTTCGTCAGTACAGCTGTGTCGTGTGCTGAATTTCCTCAAGTTGCATGGCAACATCCTGCATGGCAAATATGATTTTCTGCCAAACCTTTGGTGGGTAGATTTGAGATCATTGGCACAAGTGATGCGCCCTCGTGTGACTGCAGTGTGAGTAAACCCAGCCTCCCTGTCACCACGGAGATGCAGGTGGACTGAGTAGGAAGATGGGAACTCATCGCCCTCGGCCCAGAAGAGCTCCAGCCCTGGCCAAGAGTAAAGCACATGGACGAACCAGCAGAAGCTCACTTATGTCTCACTCACACCTCATGCGCTTAGGTACAGGAAAAGGAGATCTTGGAAAGTTAGGAGATGATGAGCAGCAGGAAGGTCGTCTCACTGAGTTCTTCTCAGATGGGTTCTGTTCTGCTTGTCTATGTCAGAATAATAACAGCATGTATTACAGTAGCAGTCTGAGAGGTTTATGCAGAGAAACTTCGATATTGATCAGTGTGACAGTATGTGTGGTTACTGGGAGACAAACCCATGACCTTGGTGTTACTATCACCATGATCTACCTATATATAGAGGGGAGGAGAGGAGAGGGGAGGAGAGGAGAGGAGGAGAGGAGACATCTAAGAGACGGAATGACCTCCACCAGTATCCATAATTTCCTACAGCTGTGGCAGGATCTTGATGTGAGACGTGACTTCACCACATCACCACATAAAAGTGACATCACCAGCATGATTCCATCACCACATGAAAGTAACATCACCAACAACACAACTAGAGAAAAATTGCATGATGGGAAAACCCACGATGCCATCGCCAGAGAAGGACAGCCACAGAGACGTTTGTTGGTCCTCCGTGTTTGCTCATTAGCCAAAAACAGACCCGTTGTTCTCCGGTTCTCTGGTTCTCCCCATGGTCCGGATGCTCTCCTCCCAGACGTGGCCTCTGGGTTCCTTTTAATTAGGCCTCCGCTTTAGCGTTCCGGACACTCACCACCCTGCCGCTTCCTGGCCGCCTCAACCGAGCCGAAGAAATTAATTAACGGACCGAGAAATTATATGCAAACGTGTCCTATCAAAGACGGGCCAGCATCTATCGGAGCGAGGGAGACGGTTGCATCCAGCACCGGTCCTCTCCTGTGTCTGCTCCGCCACAGATAAGCCTCACACCAAAACTGACAGAAATAAGATGCTACATTAATTGATTTCACAGAATGTTTTCGCTCTTCCATGTTTTGTGTTTTTTTTTTGCCTTTTTACATTTAAATTGATTAGAGGTTTTCAATGTTCAGAGCACTGGGAGAACAGAAGCCAATTTCCAGAACTATTTAAAAAGAGCCTGTTTTACTCAATGGAATTGACGTAGGGCGTGTCATTCGATTAGGTTTAGAGGGTCTTATCCCTTAGTGCACGGGCCGACGCAGACGCAGACGCAGGGCGCCGGCCCAGGGCTGCATGGGGCCAAGGGCTGCGTGACGACAACACTCGCCCTCCGCACGAGGACGCGCCCGTGGCATGACAGCATGACGCTGAGGTATACAGTACAGTGGGCATCATCTGTGCTGATGGGCATGAGTAGGGTACACCATGGCAACAGGCAGCACCACGGCGACAGGCAGTGTGTAGCAAAGTTCGTTTAGTCTGCTCACGGAGGGGTTTTTGATCCTACACAATCATTTTGCAGTTAAAAATGAAAGAACTGTAGAAACCCTCTGATATAAACTCTATACCACATTATGGTGTAAAGTGGTAGAACTCCCGGAGATGTAGACACACCACTCTGCTGTACCTGTAAACACCACACCCTACACCTGTACACAGACACACACACACACACACACACATATATATATATATATATATATATATATATATATATATATATATATATATATATATGAGACAATCAACCATGAAATTCAATTTTGCAGTTTCCAGATTTTTCCAGTGCTTTACAACACATCTGCTGATGTCCTTACGATTTTCTTTCCAGATAATCTGTACTTCATCTAGATTTAGATGCCATTTTTCTTTCAAATTTAGCCCAAACATTTAATTCTTTTATGTTATGCCCTTCAGATTTTCCAAAGTAATATTCGGGTACAAAATGAATTTTAGTCTCAGTTCTTGTTAATCTTCATTTAAAAAGGCAAGGCTGTTGAGCTCTGCATCCCTGGAAGTGCTGTACCTGTTATATTAGATATTTGTCCAAGCATTCCTCTGTGGGAAGAAAAGGTTTATGACCGTTATCCATAAGTTTGAGATCTTTCCTCTTCAATAAATCAAAGGTCCCTGCCACAGGTTCAGAGAGCCATGGCGACATTGTTGACAGTACGTGTTTTAACTGCTTATAACCCAACTATGCCTTTTCAAGATTAACATGACAGACATGCCGTGATATAATCGGCACATCTGATATCAACATTCGCTTCCTCCAGGGATTACTGCATTAGTTTGATGCAGTTATGATAAGAATCTCAGTTGAATATGGATTGAGAAGATAGAGTTACTACATTAGATAATTCTACTAAATAATGAATTAGTTCTGAATGTCCTCAAACCAGGCTGCACTCCCCAGCTTATATAAATGATATAGTGTGGCTCCATAAATGATAGATCAGTGTAGTGTTGTCCATGTCAGCCCATAGGTGGGAGAGTGGGAGGAGCCAGGCCCCTGTCTGGAACCCCGGGCAGGATGGATAGAATTGACTGATCCAGAATAATAGCAAAGGTCATGGTCACCTCTGCTGACCTGGCCATTCACTTGAGGATAGAATGCTTCCTCTTCATCCCACAGACTCTGCTTCTAATGATCTCTTGCTGTACCTCTCTCCTTATCTTATCTCCTTATCTTATTCATTATCTTATTCCTTATCTTATCCCCGTATCTTATTCCTTATCTTATCTCCTTATCTTATCTCCTTATCTTATTCGTTATCTTATTCCTTATCGTATCTCCTTATCTTATTCCTTATCTTATTCCTTATCTTATCTCCTTATCTTATTCCTTATGTTATTCTCCTTATCTCCCTCTTATTCTACTTATATCTCTCTTATTCACCTTTTATCACTCTTATTCTCATTATCTCTACCTCTTTCTCATTCAGTTTCTCATTCTTATTTTTCTTGCACTCTCTCATTTTGGCATATTCTTAATTGTGATTAAAAAAAACAATCAGGGGAACTCAGATAGAACTCAGATAGTGTGGAGTACAGAGTATAGAGTATAGAGTTTAGAGTATAGAGTATGGAATATGGAGTATAGAGTATGGATTATACAGTGTGGTGTATAGAGTATAGAGTGTGGAGCATAGAGCATGGTATAAAGCATAAGGTATAAAGTATAGAGTATGAAGTATAGAGTATGAAGTATGTAGTATAGAGTGTGGATTATAGAGTATGGAGTATAGAGTATAGAGTGTGGAGTATAGAGAATGGAGTATAGAGTTTAGAGTATTAATTATAGAGTATAGATTATGAAGTATAGAGTTTAGAGTATAGAGTATGAAGTATAGATTATGGAGTATAGATAATTTAGTATAGAGTTTAGAGTATGAAGTATAGAGTATAGAGGTTAGAGTGTAGAGTATGGAGTATAGAGTTTAGAGTATAGAGTACAGAGTATAGCATTTAGAGTATAGAGTGTAGAGTATACAGTTTAGATTATAGAGTATACCGTTTAGAGTATAGAGTATGGAGTATAGAGTATAGAGTTTAGAGTTTAGAGTATAGAGTATACAGTTTAGAGTATGGAGTATAGAGTTGAGAGTATAGAGTACAGAGTATAGAGTTTAGAGTATAGAGTATGGAGTATAGAGTTTACAGTATAGAGTATGAAGTATAGCATATACAGTGTGGAGTATAGATTATAGAGTATGGAGTATGAAGTATGGAGCATAGATTATAGAGTATACAAGTATACAGTTTAGAGTATAGAGTATGCAGTATGGAGTATAGAGTTGAGAGTTTAGAGTAGGCTGAGCAGTGCATCACCTCTTCATAACAAGGATGTTTGTGTGAGTCTCTGGTGTTGCACTATGCACCTGATCACACATTACGCCTTGAGCCTGGTTATTGTTTGAGTATCTCCCTAATCAGCCTTCCTCTGAGAGAAGGAGTCGTCAACGCTGGCCACAGAGTTGCCGTTCTTTAGCAGAGAGGCCGTGCGTGACAGAGGAGCATCTGGGCACCTGCAGAGTGCCAGATGCTGTGAATCCGTGGGGCCTAAACCGCCCTTCAGGCATAACCGCCCCACCACTGGCGCGTCATCTCCCGGCGTTGAGACGGGTTTATGAGGGGCCTGGCACACACCTGCTGCAGGCCAAGCCAGATGTCTTCCAATCCCGTTGCTTTCTCCATTCCTCGTTTCAAGTTAGGAAGCCTGTCAGGACTGTTACCTGACACACTGATGTTTCTAACAAGACATCGCTGACCAACCTCCTCAGCGCATAGCTCCTTCATGACTCATGGCTGAAATATTTATGTTTAGTATTGAATTTGTGACATGGTATATGAGCAAAAAACTGCCATATTTGGAACAGCTTTAGAGCACAAACATTGTAGAACTCATTAGGAACTCATTTAGAACTAATGTAGAACTCATCGAAGAACTCATTTAGAACTCATGTAGAACTCATTTAGAACTCACATAGAACTCATTTAGAGCTCATGTAGAACTCTTTATAGAACTCATTAAGAACTCATGTAGAACTCATTTAGAGCTAATGTAGAACTAATTTAGAACTCACATAGAACTCATTTAGATTTCATGTAGAACTCATTGTACAGCTCATTTAGAACTCACATAGAACTCATTTAGATCTCATGCAGAACTCTCAAACTTTTGATCTAAGGAGATCTTAACCATTTGTGAATATCCAGTTTAAAGTCTCATGTTCTTATGTTTGCTTACAGTAACATCCCTGCTCAGTGATATGGTGTATATTAAGGAAAAGTGGAGTTAGTTTCTGAACTTCTTCTCAAAGTTTCTTTGCCTTGCGTTATCAACTGCAGATATGCCACTTTCCCATTTAATTCCGACTTCCGTACCTCTGACATCTTGGCTAAAGTAACAACAGCAAGCTCATTATATTCACAGATATACTGTTGGATGCTGAATTTCCATTTACGTTTCCTGTATTATCTCCTGTTTGATTTGCATAACTGAATAATGCATGAGTGAGTCGATTCTTTCAGCTGCTGCCCAGCTCTTTAGATCAGCACGTTTGAGATAGTTATCCTTTTCACATACTATCTGGCATTAATATGCATCGTTCTCAGTGGTGATCTGAGCACTTAGGAACAGACGGACCCCGGCGCCTCCCTGCTTGGAAAACCAGATGCTTGGATTCTGTTTAGGAGTGGCTGGGTTATGTTTAGTCATTTGTTTCAACAGATATTCCATAAATGATTCATGATATTCCATAAATGATGTCTGTCGACCCAATTATCCGCACAGTCCGGGGCGTCCGTGTTCCTTTACGTTTAATTTTGTCATACATGCATGCACGTTTGTGTGTGTGTGTGTGTGTGTGTGTGTGTGTGTGACTTTAATATCCAACATAAACCACATTCCTTTATATCATTTTAAATAATTGATTTCAATTTAGTTAATTAACCCAGAATTAAACAGCAGAGGCCTAACTAACATCTTTAGAACTTATAAACAACATGTCAGCAATATAGCTGCAAAATGGCTCTGCACACGCACACACACACACACACACACACACACACGCACACACACACACACACACACACACACACACACACACACACTCACACACACACACACACACACACACACACTCACACACACACACACACACACACGCACACACACACGCACACACACACACACACACACACACACACGCACACACACACACACACACACACACACACACACACACACACACACTCACACACACACACACACACACACACACACACACACACACACACACACACACACACACACACACACACACACACACACACACACACACACACACACACACACACACACACACACACACACACACTTTTATCAGTGAATTACAAAGGCATGCGCTACCCTATACTTTGAAAAAAGACTATCCCTTATGTGCCAGGCCTTTTCCTTCCGCCTGTCTGTTATTTTCTGTCATCTCTGTAATATATGTAATTTACACGGAATAGTATGGAATAGAACTTTCTGTGGGGAAGGGTACATTTTTTGGACCTGATCCAGCACACAAACATCCCCGTGGACTCTACACGGCATGCGGAGCTGCATTATGCCAAAGAGCACATCTGTGTTCTTGGACACGCGTACGCGGAGCAGGTGGGGGAGAAAGCCGTCCCAGGTCACTGAGGAACGGACACGAAGCAACGAGAACACAGAAGCTTAGAATAACTTGCTGTGCAGATGTTTAATTTTGTGACACTCAACTAAGTTTTCTTTTGTTTGTTATGTTTATTGTAACAATTGCCCGCATGCTCTCCTGAAGAAATAAAGCTGGCATCTTTTGATTGCACATCTGTTCCTTTTGTCGGCAGTCAGCTACCTCAGAGCACTTGTTTTTTTTTTAAGGAACATGATGACAGAGAGATTTTTCCTGAATTCTCACATCAGAGCCCTGGCCCCTGGTCCACTCAGTTAGCTCAGTTGGTCCGTTGGCTGTCTCCTGATGTCTGTTGCCCCCGTGAGACCTTGCGAATGTGCATGTTTAAGAAACTATAGCACCACATTGTCGTTTCCGGCTCGGTAACAAAAACAACGCTGTCAAACCAGACCTGGTGTACCAAATTATTTCATCATAAAATAGACTCAAAGGAGTCAAATTGAATTCTCTTTCCCGCAGAGGAGAAAGGTCCCCCCAGACTCAGAGGTTTCGGAGATGAATGCTGTGTCAATGACCTGTGATGACAGTCGTGCTCTGTGGAGGCTGTGTGTCTGGAGTGACTCATCCACTCTGCACCCTGCTACACTTAAAAAACGACCAACCACCACCAGCGCAAGGAGTCCACCAACGCACTGCGCAAAGGCAAAGTCACCAGGTACTGGTGACGCAGGACATGCAGGACATGCAGGACATGCAGGACATGCAGTGGAAAAGAGGAAAGCATCGGACAGTTGTGCTCCATGCTTGGTCCCATTCCTTGGCTCCACCCTCTGGCCCCACCCTTGGTCCCCGAACTTTTCTGGAAGTGTCAAAAGGAGCAGAGAGCAATATGATCGCAAGCGCCCTTTTCACTTATTTGGCTGCCTCTTGCTTTTTTCAAAAGCCCATAAATCCCATTTTTGTAACTCATTACGGTGCTTGGGAGAGACAGAACACCAATATTCTTCTGCATGGGGATTAATATCCTCAGAACAGCCGCCGACAGGAATTAACAAAACATATAAACCCAAATGAAGCAATCTGTGCTAACACATGTTGACTTCATAATCAGCGCCTAACTTCTTCCATCGGGGTCCACTTTACTGCCACGTTAAAATCTATCGCACGATTATAGTGCACCAAAGACAACATAATATTAGACACGCAACACAAGTAAGGGAAACACAGGAAGAGAATTAGGAATTTTTGAAATACTTATCAGTTACTGTTTCGATCAGGTGATAGCACTATAGCAGCTGCTAATGATGTTGTTCCCTTAAAAATTAATCTCATAGTTTGGATTTCTTAATTTATTACATCGATAGTCTGGATCTGCCCTGGCTGTGGAGTGTGATTTCCGTTTTGATCCCTCACTCTCTCTCTCTCTCTCACTCTCTCTCTCCCTCTACTGAATTGCTTACAAATTGTTTTAGTTAGCCAGCAGAATGAGCCTGTTGTTTAGCTGTAGGGGCGTACAGGCAGGTTTCCTTGGGCTTATTAGTGGTGTGCCACAGGGGTCCATACTGAGACCAACTTTATACTCTTTGCATATCAATGATATTGCATCTGGGATGAAGGAATCATTTGCATGCTGGTGACACAATACTTTGTGCACATGCCTGCTTCAGACACTCAGGAGAGGGAATTCACATTACAAGAAAATCTGATTGTATCGATGCTGGTTTTATTTTGATCTCAAAATATTGACTATAATGGCGTCTGGTGACATTATTGAAGGAATATAAATGTTTGAGCCTATGGTTAGATGATAACTCTTTTATAACGCACATAGAGAAGTTGATGACAAAACCAAGACCCATCTGTTTAAATATTTAATATAGGAAGTATTTTTAGCCAGTTATGTTGAGCGTACCTCCCACTGCTCTGGAACCTCTGGACTACACAGTGAGGTTTATCGTAAGTGACAGGATAGCAACAGATGGCTGTGATCTTTACAGCACCGTGGCTCGGGGTGGGTTAGGGGTCACAAAGTCAGGGGTCAGAGGTCAGGGGACTGGTTTCCAGTCACCTCTCCAGAAACCTTGCTACACCAATAAAAGTCCTTGAGTAGGACTCTTAACTCTACATTTGCCTTCCTCTGTAAAATGATTGTAAGTCCCTCTGGATTAGAGTGCCTGCCAGGCGGGTAAATACAACAAATATTTAGGCATTTTTGCCTTTTTCTGGAAACCTCCCCTGTGATGTGCCTCTCTGACATAAGCTGGTTAAACCATTTTGAAAGCACAAGTCCACCGACCCCGTCACGATCATCGGCTCCTTGAGAAATTACAGCAAAGTGCTTTTGTGTTGCAGACTTGTGGATTCATTATTTGTGCTCTCGTAGGAAAAAGAAAACATGAGATAAACAGAAGGCAGTGAAAATGTTTCTACACTGGGCCTCTTACATGGGAGTCTTGCACTCTCAGGAGCACAAGATGGCCACCATCCACAGGTCCTCTGGGAAATGTAGTCCACTTGTTTAGCCGGTCTGCTCATTAGCATGTAACACTCCTGAGAAATCTCCACATGACTCTAGTCTATCGGCTATGAACAGCTTCTTTGTGTGACAGTCTTTTGGTTGTGTGTGTGTGTGTGAGCGTGTGTGCATGTGTGTGTGTGTGTGCGTGGGTGCGTGTGTGTGCGTGCGTGTGCGTGTGTGTGTGAGCGTGTGTGTGTGTGCGTGTGTAAACCATAGGTGATGTCTATATTTTTACATTTTTATATTAGTTACCTACGTCACCATCTTGTATAATTGCAATTTGAAGTTTTAATTTTCTAAAAGTTCTGGTCTTTGGTACGACTTGTATAAACAGCTCTAATCAGTATGCGTGAAATATTCATGACTTTACAGGGACATGGAACACTGGCAGGAGTGAAACTGGAGCTGCTTCTCCACTCTAGTGACCTAGAACTTTGGCAATCTCAAAATCTGAGCTTCACAAGCGCATCACGTGAGTTCAAGGTCACACAGGCTGTATTAACATAATACAATCCAGATAATTAGACATTATAATTAAATAATTGAATGAGGCTGCGCAAATGATTTTGTAAACAACAGAAATGCAGCATGGAAAATAAAATCTGAATACATAATATATATAATATACAGATCTACAGAGAGAGAGAGGAAACAAAAAGGAGGGATACCTCATCTACCTGATCTCCATCTACCTCATCTACCTCATCTACCTCATCTCCATCTACCTCATATACATTATCTCAATCTACCTGATCTCCATCTACCTCATCTACCTCATCTCCATCTACCTCATCTACCTCATCTCCATCTGTCATCTCCATCTATCTCATCTACATTATCTCAATCTACCTCATCTCCATGTACCTCATCTCCATCTACCTGATCTCCATCTACCTCATCTACCTCATCTCCATCTACCTGATCTCCATCTACCTCATCTACCTCATCTCCATCTACCTGATCTCCATCTACCTCATCTACCTCATCTCCATCTACCTGATCTCCATCTACCTCATCTACCTTATCCCCATCTACCCCATCTCTATCTACCTCATCTATATCATCTCCATCTACCTCATCTACATCATCTACACCTACCTCATCTACATTTATCTCATCTACATCATCTCCACGTACCTCATCTCCATTTATTTTATGTCCAGCTACCTCATCTCCATGTACCATGTACATCTCCATCTACCTCATCTACCTCATCACCATGTACCTCATCTCCAGCTACCTCATCTACCTCATCTCCATCTACCTCATCTCCACCTTACTCATCTCTGTCTACCCCTTCTCCAGTCTCAGTTCGACTCCATGTCTCTACATCCCTACTCTGAGTTCGTTCAGTCTTAGCTTGACTGAGTACAGAGCTCACCCACCACTGACCAATCAAAAGTGAGCACATACTAGTATCACATACTAGTAAGAGCATGCCAGGATTACATATTAGTGAGCACATGCTAGTATCACATACTAGTGAGCACATGCTAGTATCACATAATAGTGACCACACGCCAGCATTACATACTGGTGGGCACATTCCATTATCACATAGTAGTGAGCACATGCAGGTATCACATAATAGTGACCACATGCTAGTATCACATACTGGTGAGCACATGCCAGTATCACATACTAGTGAGCACATGCTAGTATCACATACTAGTGAGCACATACTAGTGAGCACATGCCAGTATCACACACTAGTGAGCACATGCCAGTATCACATACTATTAATCACATGCTAGTGGACAGGGCCAAAGTAACCATTGTGACATGATCACTCATAGGTCTGGTAAGGATAAACAGCAAGACTTCATAGGCTAGCATTATTATATTATTAATAGTTTTGACATGATTTGAAGCAAAGTCTGTAAACATAGATCTCCAAGAAAACATCATAATTCAAGTTCTGGGTCACCAATGACAGCCCAAAATGTCTAATTTATAAGACACTGTTTTTTATCTGGTTTGAGAAGGTCCAGAGTCTATAACAGATTAAAGATCAAATGTTTTATGTCTCCTGTTTTGAAGTTGTTGCTTGAACTGCTGGCTAAAATAACCTTGAATTCTGAATATGTGGTAGGAAACTGCAAAAATGTTTGTTCACAATATTCATCACATTTAATTTACAAACTGAATTTACTTCCAAAGGGAAAAAAACAACAACCTTAGAATACATAGTCGTTATAACAGTTCAGGGTCGATAAAGCTAGAAGAAACAAACCCAAACCCAAGAAACATGGGAAAAGCACAGCGATAAAGAACAGGACAGAATGTTCAGCAAAGGTTGCCCAGGTACACACAGGAATATTAAGGGAAAACCAGACACAGGTGAACACAGTGAGAGGCAGGGGTAACAAAGCAGGAAACATGACTGCAGAAACAGGAAACAGAAACAAAGCCACATGGGGAAACCCTAACAAGAATATTGTTTCTAAGTAAACTTCCTGTCTCCAGAATGAAACGTAAAATGCTGACTGCTGTGTAGCTGACCGCTGGTGTCACTCAGCTTGGCATAAAACTCAGCCCACAGTCTGGGGGTCATTATCCAGTATAATGTCAGTCTAATGCCAATCTAATGTCAATCTCTGAGACACATTAACAATGAAGCTCAGAAGTAGTAAGTCAAATGCCTTTCTACAGCGCTTTTTGCAACAGATGTCACAAAGCAGCTTTACAAATGTGCAAGTCCAAGCCCCCAGTGAGCAAACCAAGGGCAACAGTAGCAAAGAAAAGCTCCCTAGAGCATGAGGAACAAATCTTGAAAGGAGCCAAGACTCAAAGGGGGGGGCCCATCCTCCTCTGGATGACAACGGACATATAGTAGCTGCAATACAAACAAGGAGCAGAATAAATAGTGAGAGAGAAAATAACAACAACAACAATAACATCAATAATAATAATAATAATAATAATAATAATAAAGAAATAAGCAATGAATGTTTTTGTGGTTTTCTAGAGGTTCTAGTCTGGTTTCGAAGGTGTGCATGTGTCCGAAACACATCTTGCATGACAACGTCTGTTAAGGGCATCGGAAAAGTATTTGTCTGGGGTGGAGGTGTGGTGGGCTACAGCAGGGGGCATCAGGGGGTGGTGGGGGCAGCTGAGACGGGTGGTGGTTCAGTAACATCATGACATCAGGGGTAGATGAACCTCGGCAGAAAGAGAGACTATATTAGGCATGTCCAGGTATGAGGTGTGTAAATTAGGGAACTATAATGTGCAGTGATGGACTCCAGCAGATCTGGCCATGGCAGCACAGCTAAAAGGAAAGAGCCAGAAGGAACCACAGGCATGAGGGTGCCCTGGAACATCAACACTCCACCAGTCTACCAGTCAACAAACCTGAGTGACAAAAGAGAGGTGAAGTGTCCGCATCATACCATCCCAGTTTACCAGAACTCTCAATGCTCCCAATCTGGAAGTGGTAAATGCATGGACTAGCTTTTCTGCATCATGTGAGGAGAGCATGTTCCTAATCTTTGAAATGTTCCTGTGGTGGAGAAAGGGTCATAGAAATATTATTTACATGAGCCTCGATCAAGAGACTGGCATCCATAATGACTCCAAGATGTTTAACAGTTAGAGAAGATGTGATTGGGAGACCATTGAGATGAACTGAGTAATTGCAGGACCTCGGTGGTCTCACTCTATGGAAGGTGAGAGACTCTGAATTATAAGCACCCCAAAGTCTTCCCTGACGGGGGCAGCCGTGACCTGAAGGTTAGTAAAGGTCAGAGACCTAGAGCAGTGACCACGTCTGAGGTGACCTTGAACAAGGCACCAACCCCCTATCTGCTCTGTCTTTGTGTGTTATTTGGTGCTGTGCCAACTGATGTCTGTGTATGTATTCACTCCAGATGGAGTTAAATACAGTAAGAGTAGTCCAGAATTTCCCTAAGGAGATGAATAATTCTTTATATGGTTCCTGTGTCAGACTTCATAAGGATATAGATGTTTCAGGTAATGCAAATGTACAATATTTAAATCTGCAGTTTGGGCAGTTGAGCAGTGTGAGGTGTACTGTGGTGTACTGATCTCAGTGCAGTCCTGGCTGATGACTGGACAGGGCTATGTCCAGAACAGTCCAGACCTAGATGTGTGTTCTTTACAGATCTTCCTGACCAAGCAGAAATGTTGCTGTCATGTCTTTTCCAAAGTATTGGAAGTGATGAACTTTAACCTTGTGATCAAGGTCACAAACACAACCCCACAAAAAAGGAAACAGATTGCTGATGAGCCATTCTGTCATACCAACAATTTTTTTCAGCTGAACAGTGGACGTTGGTTCAATTTGAACTCTTTGCATCAATTGTGCTGTAGGGATTCCTTTTATTACTTACGATTACCATACCTCATAATTATTAATTAATCAGATTAATTAATTAATCAGTATAAATTTATCAGTCTCATAAGTTAGCCATCTCATTTATTTGAGTAAATTAGCCCAAATCTTAATGTCTAACTAAAACCACTAATATTATTTGTTTTTGTATTATTCTTGTAGAGATTAACAGCCAGAATTTGAGTGATATTAAGGCAGACAAGTTGGTGAAAATAATGAAAGTTCTAACCTTCTTTGGAGGGAAATACCAGATGAAGAGTTTTTGTATCTCTCTTGGGAAAAACAGGGAGAGTGAAGCTCTGTTGTGCAATACTGCTTAAACATCTGGGTACCACATGCTGTTGAATATGCCCCCTTTTCTTTGATGCAAGTTTGCTTTGTGCATCTCTGGTGGTACTGCCCCCTGCTGGTCTGCCTGCTACATATTAGTGTTGTTTTAGTGGCTGAAAGTTCAAATATCAATTTCTTCACCTGGACATGTGATTTCCTCTCTTTCTCAGCAAATCTCCTGAGAAAGTTCTGATGTGCTTGTAGATGTGATTGTCCAATGACTGAAGCCTTTGTGATGGACAGAATCACACTGTAGAAATATTTACAAACACCAATTATCCATCGTTTATTTTCATTGGAAAATCCGAACCTCCGTGTTGCCCATAGCAAAGAGATGTTTGGTGATTTCTCCTCCACAACATGCCTATTAAACCTTAGTAACTACCAGAAAGGTAAGATCAGGTAACTGGCTAACAAGATCATCTATATGTCCTATAGGCTCCAACCGCATCAATAGCGCTAGTTGCTAGTGCTCATGTGACCATGAATTTGGAATGTAGCAGCTATAAACTGGACTGCAGCTTAGCATGAACCCAGCTTCAGCCCGTTTGGCCCAGTGAGTTACGCGCTGCATGCTAACCTGACACCATTGTTTCCAACTCCATCATGCTCCAGACTATCCGGCCAAACCAGCAACCACAAACCGGTATGGAACTGCATTACCTCACCATGCTGCGGGAGCAGATCTGCACGGTCATGTACAGTAGCTGACATTGTACAGTAGGTGGTGTAAGCCATGTGTAATACCCCACACTGCCCTGTCAGGGTAAAGACGTAATCACAGCAGGGCTTGGTAGGCTTGGGTTGAGCTCTCAATGGCCGACACCCAGTCGAATCGTCCCCGCTGCCTCTAAACTGTGCAGGGTTGAGAGGCGCCAAACTTCGCCCTGCCAAAAGACCCGAAAATCTACCCCAGATAGGTTTGCATGGTGGCCTGCCAGAGTGGTCATCTGATTACCAACAGTTGAGCTTATCCACACATCTTCATAACTCAACATCACACTGGTTTGGATCAGAATAGCCCAGGCCCGATCGGTACGTCTAACCCCCGGTGACGCTTCCCGCTAAGGTCAGCTAGTAATAGGTGTGGGGCAATGTTTTGGTCTTTGGACAATAATGAAAACTCATACAGAATAGACAGAGCTCACTGGATCTGCATCTGTAATATTATGGACTGACTATGATAAAAGATGTATGAAGAGCTTGTTAATTCTGTGTCGCAGCTCGACACATGCAGTGAAGGGTCTCTGTACTGCTGGTTCTTGGCCAAACCGCACAACACGGCATAAACATGCTGGCATCCCTTCAGCAGTGTTACATCCATTTATTTGGAAGAATCACTCTAATTACTCATATTTTGCAAAATAATGACATGCGTTTTGACCTGTTTACTTTTCCCTTGAATCTGAAATTATTTTTTTTTAGCAAATGCAATATTCATAATTTCAGCACACTTGACAAAACTGGCAGGCAAAAGATATAACCATCCCAACAAACACTTATGCATGCAGAAAAATACACACAAATGCAAACACACACACACATACACAGTCAAATGCACACACACGCACACACACACACACACACACACACACACACACACACACACACACATTTCTCTATTAAAATAAAGAACAGATGTAATGATACAGCTAACCTAACCCTGCAGATGGATGCGAAATTGCAATGGCATCTAGGCATCTAGGCTGTGGAACACTACCTAGTCATGGCCCAGTTGCCTAAGCAACCATCATACAAATTACACATATGGGTTAGAAAAGAGGCTAAGACCAGTATAACCAGTATAATGAAGTTAGTGATGTATTGTATTGTCACTTCTCGGCCAGTCGTTGAGCCGACCTTTGACTTTAAAGAGGAAAGACAAAAGTTGGAATTGGAGTGTACGGACTATTTATCCAGATAATAATATAGCAAAGGCATCATAATAACAAAGACATATTGGCTATAACTGACCATTTTACCAAGTAGGCTGTTGCCATAACAACAGAAGGCCAGAACTTGCAAAGTGCCTTTGGGAGCAGTACTTGGTGCATTATGGGATTTCAGAACGTCTGCTGAGTGATTGGGGCTGAGATTTCGAATCACAACATCACAGACCTTTGCACTGGTTTCAGAAAAGCATACACAAGTCCTTCTGACCCCAGGTGAAACCCAGTGGAGCTGTTTAATTAGAGAAAAGGAGAAAAGTGTGATTAAGTAATGATATCAACTTCACCGAGAATGAGTGGACGCGTAACCAGTCCTGTCCGCAGATGGGGAGGTCCTATTAGAATGCAACATGGGTTATTTTACTCTGTGGCGGTGACCTGTTAGAGTAAGTGGAAGATCCGCAGTCAGAGAACCAAGAGTGGTCAACCTTGGCTCAGTACTTGCACTCTGATTCTGACAAGGACCCTCCGTTTTGTCCCGTTCAAGTTATCTGTCATTCTGCAAAAAAGTTCATTCAAGTATATGAAGTTGCAAAAAGACAGCAACCCACTGTAACTGTAACAACCCACTGTATCTGTAACAACTCACTGTAACTGTAACAGCCCACTGTAACTACAGTAACCAAATGTATCTGTAACAACTCACTGTATCTGTAACAACTAACTGTAATGTGCTGACCAGCTTGCAGATGTCCTGACAGACATCTTCAATATCTCTCTGAGCTGCGCCATGGTCCCAACATGCTTCAAGACCACCACCATCGTCCCCGTGCCTAAGAAGCCCACGGTGTCATGTCTCAACGACTACCGTCCTATCGCACTCACATCCATCATCATGAAGTGCTTCGAGAGACTCGTCATGAGACACATCAAGACCCAGCTTCCCCCTTCTCTGGACCCCCTGCAGTTCGCGTACCACCCCAACAGATGATGCCATCTCTACCACACTTCATCTGGCACTCACACATCTGGATAAAAAGGGCACCTACGTAAGAATGCTGTTCATAGACTTCAGTTCAGCATTCAACACCATCATTCCTCAGCATCTGATTGGAAAGTTGATCTTACTGGGCTTGTACACCTCTCTCTGTAATTGGATCCTGGATTTCTTGACTGGTAGACCTCAGTCAGTCCAGATTGGGAGCAGCACTTCCAACACCACCACACTGAGTACTGGTGCTCCCCAGGGCAGCGTACTCAGCCCTCTGCTGTTCACACTGCTGACTCATGACTGTGCAGCGATGCACAGATCCAACCACATCATCAAGTTCGCTGATGACACGACCGTGGTGGGTCTCATCAACAAGGACGAGTCAGCATACAGAGAGGAGGTGCGAGAACTGGTGAGCTGGTGTAAGGTCAACAACCTGTATCTGAATGTTGACAAGACAAAAGAAATGGTTTTTGACTTCAGGAGAGCAAGGCGAGATCACTCCCCGCTTGCCATCAACGGCTCCTCAGTGGAGATCATCAAGAACATCAAGTTCCTTGGTGTTCACTTAGCGGAGAACCTCACCTGGACCCTGAACACCAGTTCCATCACCAAGAGAGCCCAGCAACATCTATACTTCCTTCAGCAGCTGAGGGAAGCCCATCTCCCATCACCCATCCTCACTACCTTCTACAGAGGTACTGTAGAGAGCATCCTGAGCAGCTGCATCATTACCTGGTTTGGGAACTGCACCGCCTTTGACCGCAAGACCCTCCAGAGAATAGTGAGAACAGCTGAGAACATCATTGGGGTCTCTCTTCCCTCCATCACAAACGTCTACATAACACGCTGCATCCAGAAAGCCACCAACATTGTGAAAGACCCCACACACCCCTCACATGAACTGTTCACCCTTTTGCCATCTGGAAGAAGGTACCGCACCATCCAGTCCTGCACCTCCAGACTGTGCAACAGCTTCTTCCCAGAAGCCATTAGACTCCTGAACTCTGGCTAACTCCAATTCCAATTCAGATTCCAAAATCGGCACTTTTATACATGCTTATACACAGTCACACACACATACACACACATACACACACACATACATACATATCCATACACACACTCACACATTGTTTTGCATCGGACTAGTGCTGAAGTCAAACCTCACACAAATAAACTATGCACTCCTGTTGCAGTCTTGCACATTATCCGACTTGCTGCTAGAGTACTGTACTAAACCAGCACTGTACTCTGAACTGTTCTGGCTGCTACCGGTGACTGCTATGTTCAGTATAGCATGTCACTGACTCCTATGCACAACTCACTTTACATATTCCCAGTACTGCATACTGCACTAAATAATTGCACTGTCTACTTATTTTGTATTTGTCCTATTCTGTATTTATTATTGTTTATTTAATGTTTATTTAATGACATTTTTGCACTATATTGGACTGTTTGCACTTGTGTAGCATGTTATCTGTTGCACTGTTGTTTTTGTGTTGCACCATGGTCCTGGAGGAACATTGTCTCGTTCTTGTTGTGTACTTGTATATAGCTGAAATGACAATAAAACCTTTGAACTTTGAACTTGAACTTTAACTATAGTGACCAACTGTATATGTAACAACCAACTGTAACTCCAGTAGCAGAACAATCCACTGTATCTATAACAATTCACTGTAACTGTAACAATCCACTGTATCTGTAACAACCCACTGTAAATATATTAACCAACTGTATCTGTAACAACCCACTGTAACTCCAGTAGCAGAACAACCCACTGTATCTATAACAACTCACTGTAACTGTTACAACCAACTGTATCTGTAACAACCCACTGTAACTATAGTAACCAACTGTATCTGTAACAACCCACTGTAACTGTAACAACCAACTGTATCTGTAGAACACACTGTAACTGTAACAACCCACTGCATCTGTAACAACCCACTGTAACTCCAGTAGCAGAACAACCCACTGTATCTATAACAACTCACTGTAACTGTTACAACCAACTGTATCTATAACAACCCACTGTAACTATAGTAACCAACTGTATCTGTAACAACCCACTGTAACTGTAACAACCCACTGCATCTGTAGAACACACTGTAACTGTAACAACCCACTGTATCTGTAACAACCCACTATAATTCCAGTAGCAGAACCAACCACTGTATCTGTAACAACTAACTGTCACTGTAACACCCCACTATAACTGTAGTAGCAGAACAACCTAATATATCTATAAGAACTCAGTGTAACTGTAACAACTCTGTAACAACCCACTGTAAATATAGTAACCAACTGTATCTGTAACAACCCACTGTAACTGTAACAACCCACTGTAACTACCGTAACCAACTGTATCTGTAACAACCCACTGTAACTGTAACAACCCACTGTAACTATAGTAAACAACTGTATCTGTAACAACCCACTGTATCTGCAGTAACACACTGTAACTATAGTAACCAACTGTATCTGTAACAACCCACTGTAACTCCAGAAGCAAATGCTAACTATATATCAGCCACCTGCAACCTGTTGAAACACTTCCAGCAATGACTGACCGGGAGAATCTAGGTATTACAGATGTGCTTCAGTCTACTGTGGGGATACAGTCTCATTGGATGTGACCAGTGGAAAGTGTGTGATAAGCAAGAGTGTTAATATGTGTGTGAGAGTGTTAATGTGTGTGAAAGCGAGAGTGTTAATGTGTGTGTGAGAGTGTAAATGTGTGTGAGAGTGTTTGTGTGTGTGAGAGCATTAATGTGTGTGGAAGTGAGAGTGTTAATGTGTGTGGAAGTGAGTTTTAATGTGTGTGAGAGTGTTAATGTGTGTGTGAATGTTAATGTGTGTGAGAGTATTAATGTGTGTGGAAGCAAGAGTGTTAATGTGTGTGTGAGAGTGTTAATGTGTGTGTGAGAGTGTTAATGTGTGTGTGAGAGCATTAATCTGTGTGTGTGAGAGAATGTTAATGTGTGTGGAAGTGAGAGTGTTAATGTGTGTGTGTGTGAATGTTAATGTGTGTGAGAGTATTAATGTGTGTGGAAGTGAGAGTGTTAATGTGTGTGTGAGAGTGTTAATGTGTGTGGAAGTGAGAGTGTTAATGTGTGTGTGAGAATGTTAATGTGTGTGTGAGAGTGTTAATGTGTGTGTGAGAGTGTTAATGTGTGTGTGAGTGTTAATGTGTGTGTGAGAGTGTTAATGTGTGTGTGAATGTTAATGTGTGTGTGAGTGTTAATGTGTGTGTTAGAGCATTAATGTGTGTGTGAGTGTTAATGTGTGTGTGAGAGTGTTAATGTGTGTGGAAGTGAGAGTGTTAATGTGTTTGGAGGTAGTGAGGTCTATCACAGCTGCTGTTCACAGAAGACATTGAACATCTGACCAGAGAAATGTTGTGAAGGAAGGAACACTGTATTCAAACAGCTCTGTTTTATTTCTGGATATTTAATGAAAGATCTTAATACTGAACTATCTGTGGTGTTTACTACTTATTACAGCATTGTTAGTAGGAGCAAGGGCACACACACACATACACACACTTACACACACACACACACACTCACACACACACACACACACTCACACACACTCACACACGCTCACACACAAACACACACACACACACACACACACACACCTGCTATGGTGACCTTGCTGACCTCTTAAACTTAAAATACAACACTACAAAGGCTACAACAATGCAAAGAAAACAACAATACAAAGAGTACAACACCACCACAAAGACTATAACACCACTGCACAGACAGAACCATAAAGACTATAACACCACAAAGACTATAACACTACACAGACAATACCACAAAGACTACATCACCACAAGGACTATAACACCACTACACAAACAGCACCACAAAAACTACAGCACCACAAAGACTACAACACCACAAAGACTATAACACCACAAAAACTACAGCACCACAAAGACTACAACATCACAAAGCATGGTTCAGATAAATACTGAGATAAATGTACTAACCTAGATATAATAATCGATGCGCAAGCCTTAAATAGATGATGGTGATTAGTATTAAATAGTTGTGCTTTTTGGTGCTTTTTTGGGGGGCTTTTTTTGGCTAAACAAACACTTCTACTACTGGTATTTTTCCCAAAGACACTTTCCCATCCAGGATTTCCCATGCCAGTCCCTGTCCAGTTTTTATTCCATCCCAGTTCCCAGGTATTCCCTGTTCCTAATGGCCTAATAAAGTCTTGTTGTGAAAAGAGTTCAAATATGAGCTGGCTGTTCGAACCCAAGGATGTGGTAGCTAAACACTGCTGGAGGGTTTTGCTTGAAGGTCCATAACACAACCCGCAATTCTCTCACTGACATGAGCTTTAATCTTTAATGATAGCGATCTGATTGCACTCACGGGGGAAGGACGCCAGCCTGGATTATATTTGTGCATTTCAGATCTCGCCTATGTTTCATCTCGTGGGGGAAACAGCACCGGAGAAGTGGAGCATCCATGAAAAAAATGTTGCCAGCAGAGGCAGGCGACTGCTGGAAATGTTACGCGCGGCAGTCTGGGAAGAAATAGCTTGTACAGAAATGTTCTTTTCAAGAGACGTAATTTTCAGACTGCTTCGTTGTTTGCTATCAAAAAATTATTTGATGAAAATTGCACATAAAAACCGGTCAAGGCTTGTGTGGATGCACCAGGACTGTTCTGTACGCCTGGCGCAAAGTGGCACACTTGTCTTCTGAGGTTCGGCCTGCTAACAGGGTCGTCCTCTGATTGTTTTGAGTGCACTAGAAGCATGGCCACCTGCTCTGTGGGCTGTCATTTTGATAAGGTCATGGGTCACTGTGTGATCTTTTCATGGCTGGGGATGATGTCAGTGTAGAAATATTCCACTCTTTTCCTCTTTTGTAAAGAAATAACAAATAATTCAAGTTCACCAGCAGTAGCAAACTTAGCCTCAGACTTTACTCTTATTAGCGTGTACATGACATAATGATATTAACAGGTCAGGATCACTATCGTGTAATGGTGATGACATTAACAGGTCATCAACGCTACTGTGTAATGGTGATGGCAATAACAGGTCATGAACACTATCATGTAATGGTAATGATATTAACAGATCATGAACACTATCATGTAATGGTGATGACATTAACAAGCCATGAACACTATCATGTAACGGTGATGACAATAACAGGTCATGAACACTACCATGTAATGGTAATGATATTAAAAGATCATGAACACTATCATGTAATGGTGATGTCATTAACAGGTCATAAACACTATCATGTAATGGTGATGACATTAACAGGTCATCAACACTATTGTGTAATGGTAATGAAATTAACTGGTCATGAACACTATCGTGTAATGGTGATGACAATAACAGGTCATGAACACTACCATGTAATGGTAATGATATTAACAGATCTTGAACACTATCATGTAATGGTGATGTCATTAACAGGTCATAAACACTATCATGTAATGGTGATGACATTAACAGGTCATCAACACTATTGTGTAATGGTGATGATATTAACAGGTCATGAACACTATCATGTAATGGTAATGATATTAGCAGATCATGAACACTATTGTGTAATGGTGATGACATTAACAGGTCATAAACACTATCATGTAATGGTGAAGACATTAACAGGTCATCAACACTACTGTGTAATGGTGATGGCAATAACAGGTCATGAACACTATCATGTAATGGTAATGATATTAGCAGATCATGAACACTATTGTGTAATGGTGATGACATTAACAGGTCATAAACACTATCATGTAATGGTGATGACATTAACAAGCCATGAACACTATCATGTAATGGTGATGACAATAACAGGTCATGAACACTACCATGTAATGGTAATGATATTAACAGATCTTGAACACTATCATGTAATGGTGATGTCATTAACAGGTCATAAACACTATCATGTAATGGTGATGACATTAACAGGTCATCAACACTATTGTGTAATGGTGATGACATTAACAGGTCATCAACACTACTGTGTAATGGTGATGGCAATAACAGGTCATGAACACTATCATGTAATGGTAATGATATTAACAGATCATGTACACTATTATGTAATGGTACTAATAATAACATATCATGAACACTATCGTGTCATGGTAATGACATTAACAGGTCAATAACAGGTCATGAACACTAAATTGCAAGGCTCTTAAGGAATGTTCGAGGTTTGACACACCAAAATGTGAGGAATTTCAGGCCAAAGAGAGGTTTCAATGTTGTCTGGAGTAATAACTGAACCCAACTCCATTACATTGACATTTTATTGCTTTGCATAGGTACCAAATGGATGGCATGGCCATGCTTGTGGTTGACCAGCAGGGGGAGGCAGCAGCCCTGCGATGGCTTGGGGAGGGGGTCCACCAAGCAAGCAGGAGCAGGAGGAAACAGAGAAAAGGTAACTTGACTAACAGGTGTCGGGATGAAGTGTGGTGGCCACTGGGAAAAGTGTCTTTGTGAAGTCAGCGAGTGACACGGTGCCACAGGCTACACGTTTATTAGGTGACAAACAGCAGCAGACATGAGGAGAATAGACTGTTCCATATTCAACCGCTGAAACTCCAGTGAAATTAAAAACTGGCACAGGTGCTGAAACAAATGTCATGTGTGAAGAAACATTCCACACCGCAACTCCCAGAAGACAATTACCACAGTCAATCATCACACCCAGCAGCTCAGGAGGTGAATAAAATCTCCACCACATACAGGAGTGAGGAGTGTGCACTCTTCACCTCATAAAGGAGTAGAGTGTTCACTCTCCACCTCATACAGGAGTGAGGAGTGTTCACTCTCCACTACATAAAGGAGTGTTCATAAGTAACTTGGGGGAATGGTGTCCAGTGTGAATGAGTGACTGGGGGAAATGGTGTCCAGTGTGAATGAGTGACTGGGGGGAATGGTGTCCAGTGTGAATGAGTGACTGGGGGGATGGTGTCCAGTGTGAATGCGTGACTGGGTCATGTCAGTGAAATGCACAGCCATGACCTTCTTAGAACTGAACCTGTGCAGATCTGTCTGAAGGAAAATGTTCGTCATGCACACAGAGTGATGATACAGAAGGTGTGTTGGACACAGTGACCAGTCTGATAGACCGGTGTACACAAATGGTACCCATTCTGGCATGCAATACAGATCTGTGTTGACTTAGAGAGAGAGAGAGAGAGAGAGAGAGAGAGAGAGAGAGAGAGAGAGAGAGAGAGAGAGAAAGGCATGCTCTGCTCAGTGGTGAAGAATTCACTCCAGAACTGAGTGGTGCAACCGCCTTCCCGGTACTAAAGTTTTGGCAGCTGCCGATTCATTCAGAAAGCAGCAATTTGACAACATTCCTGACAACCTCTGGTACACTTCGGCTAGTGTAGCTGAACTCTCCCAACGCAGTGCATCTGCGGAACTTCACGGCCTATGTGGTTGTATTGATAGAAAGCATCCCAGTGTTTGGTGACAGCAGGAGACAGTCAGTGTTATAGTAAGAATTGATATGGCTGGCTTGGAGCGCAAGAATGAAAAAGTGGGTGAAGATACTCCACGTCCATGTGTATGTACTGCTGTCAATGTGTGGAGAGTTTTGTGTAGTTGTGTATTTACTGCTGTCAGTGTGTGGAGAGTTTTGTGTAGTTGTGTGTCTACTGCTGTCAATGTGTGGAGAGTTTTGTGTAGTTGTGTATTTACTGCTGTCAGTGTGTGGAGAGTTTTGTGTAGTTGTGTGTGTACTACTGTCAATGTGTGGAGAGTTTTGTGTAGTTGTGTATTTACTGCTGTCAGTGTGTGGAGAGTTTTGTGTAGTTGTGTGTCTACTGCTGTCAATGTGTGGAGAGTTTTGTGTAGTTGTGTATTTACTGCTGTCAGTGTGTGGAGAGTTTTGTGTAGTTGTGTGTCTACTGCTGTCAATGTGTGAAGAGTTTTGTGTAGTTGTGTATCTACTGCTATCAATGTGTGGAGAGTTTTGTGTAGTTGTGTATCTACTGCTGTCAATGTGTGGAGAGTTTTGTGTAGTTGTGTTTCTACTGCTGTCAATGTGTGGAGAGTTTTGTGTAGTTGTGTATCTACTGCTGTCAATGTGTGGAGAGTTTTGTGTAGTTGTGTGTCTACTGCTGTCAATGTGTGGAGAGTTTTGTGTAGTTGTGTATTTACTGCTGTCAGTGTGTGGAGAGTTTTGTGTAGTTGTGTGTCTACTGCTATCAATGTGTGAAGAGTTTTGTGTAGTTGTGTGTCTACTGCTATCAATGTGTGGAGAGTTTTGTGTAGTTGTGTATCTACTGCTGTCAATGTGTGAAGAGTTTTGTGTAGTTGTGTATCTACTGCTGTCAATGTGTGGAGAGTTTTGTGTAGTTGTGTATCTACTGCTATCAATGTGTGGAGAGTTTTGTGTAGTTGTGTATCTACTGATGTTAATGTGCTGAGAGTTCAGGCACTACACATCTTGTCTGCAAGACTGTGGTCTTGCAAAGTTACCTGAATATGGTCCTGACATACATTCAATCAGACTGCCTAGCACACGGGGTGATGGACTGGCCATGATCAGGCAAGACCCTGCTTGAAGCTAACACCCGAGGCCTTAACCCAAACCTGCAGAGAACATGAGCCCATTGGAGTGACCACAGGAGCTCGATGTACAATCGGGCATGGTGACCAGCATACTGGCAAACCTGCCAGCACTGATCAGAAGGATCTTTCCAATTCAACACATTCTGTCAGAGCACAGGAGTATCATCACCAGGGGAAACCACGTTTGTGGCCGGAACTTCGAGAGGAAAAACTCCTTGACAGGATACACAGTGGACAAGCTCTCAGCCAGTGTGGAGATATCACAGTGGCGACCTGGGATTTCTTTTGCAGTATGACAGGAAGGCAAGGGTTCTTCAGATCTGCTATGAGACAGGGCGTTTAGACTAAAGAGATGTTCAAGTCAACGCTTTTTCATATAGATCATAGAAAAAACTGACCATTGATTTGGGATTTTAATACATCAAACATCCGTCTCATTGTGTCGGATTATTTTTCAAGGTTCGTGGAGAATATGCACTTCCCACCCACAAATATCCAGATTGTTTGTGATCCTATGGACCTGTCTTGCTATGATTTGGAAGCCCGGGTGAAGTTTCAGACAGCAGGCCCACAGAGCGGTAAGGTTTAGAAAAAGCATCCTTCCTCTGGCTCCTGCCTCATTCTTCAGCGGGCGTGAGCTCAGGCGAGATCCTCCATACATAAGAGTAAAACCACCGTAACCGATCTCTGGGATAACCTGCCGCCGCATTTGGGAAGGCCGCAGAACTTTCACAGCAAAAGCAAAAAACTGTCGCCATGGAGGCAGTGCAATAACTGCTAGACAGGACCACCAGGATGTGTGTTGTCACAGAAGATGGCATCACTCCACATTGCTATGCCATTGAACCTCAGCAGGGGGCGCTGCTGTGTCTTATTCGTGGCACTGTTGTGGAGGAGCTGACACTCCTCGCCCGACCCTTAGAATTAGAGGACCACGACTCACTCACCGCGGACGGCTGATTATTTGATTTTGAATATTCACGCCCATCCTTTTTTTAAAAGTATACCGCATGTCTAGCTTGAGTAGTTTGTCATGTCTGACAGCTGGGATTTTGGTCCAGTGGGGTATGAATCTTGCTATATAAATGCACGTTACATGTCAGAGAGGTCATTAGAGATGAATGACCTGGGCTCCGGAGTGAGTATCATCTGTTCTGCAGTCTTGAGGAGGCAGTAAAGACGCCATTACCTCTGCCCTGCTCTCGGTATGGTGTAAATATTTTACGAACTCTTGTCAGAGACCTTGAATGATTCTGAGACTTGACAAGTGATCTTCCAGGGTGGCAAAAAAAGAAAAATAAACAGCATTAAAGTTTTTCTTGCGTGGTTGCTGAGGTGTGTGTGTGTGTGTGTCACACTGCATCGGTCATGTTTCAGTGTATCAGTAGTAATCCAGTTTCAAAAAGACCTTGATAGCTTTTCTTTCTGTGATCAGGCAGGTACCTGAAATATGAGAGGGACCGCCAGTACACACCCTTTGATGAATAAACCACACTAACAGTCTAATCAGTTTACAACAGGCTTTCAGAAATCACATGAAGAAATATATTTAACAGTTGTACTATCAACTTAAGAAAGAAAAAAAATAGCTCTGGAGAGGTGATTTGACAGGTAGCACAAAAACGCAAATGGTGATACAAACTTCTAAAGTGGAATTATTTATTTCCTCCAACGTTTCTATTTAGCAAACACAAAAGAACTTATTAATAATTATTAGTAATTATTAATATTATTTTGCTGTATTGTTTTTGCTATAAATACCATAAATGTTTGTCTTGCTGTCAGAGGGCTCACTCCAAAACCAAGCAAACCATGATTTTGCAGTCTTTTTATCGGGAGGTGGCTAATTATCTAATTTACCCCTGGGTGAGAGGCCAGTTCAGAGCCCAGTTCTGTCTGCCCTTTGAATCCAATCAAGGACCTCACCAACAGAGCACCATGGTTCTGATCCAGAGACGCGTGTCCCAGAGGAACCTGCCTCGGAAACCCAAGATCGCTGAAAATCCCAAGCGCAGACCCGACAGATCTGGGTGGAGCTCCTCTGTGGCTTTAGGGTGCAAAGAGCCCTGAAGCTAAAACCGTAGCGCTACGGTGGGACCATTAAGTCAAAAAACAGAACTGAAAGGTAATTAAAAAGGCTTGAATGAAATTAGTTTCAGGAACTTATCAAGAGTGAGAAAAAGGTCATTATGTACATTAAGCATACTAAACCACTTCCAAAAAAGTTTGGGAAGACTGAGTGGAAGTGGAGCCGAGTTTGGGAAGACTGAGTAGAATATAAGCTGAGTTTGAGTTCTGCAGGTATACTTTTTCTGCGTGCATTCAGGATCTTTTTCTGTGAGTTTGGTTGGGGAGAAACTTCCCACTTTCAGCTAACCATCAATTCTGTTCCCCAAGGTCACCAGGTTTGTTTTTATAAACCACGTGATGTCATATTATTATTTAGAACAGAGTTTTGATTTATTACCTTTAGAATTGTAATGTGCTTTTAATGAGATTCTTCCCTAAAGTGCCTATTGAAGCACTTTCATAATTTAGAGCTGTCCTCCAGAACACAAGCAGGTAAAAAGGAAATCAATGAGGGTGAGAAACAGATGAGACACAGATGACGAAACCTTCAGCAGTACAGTGACGGACTACGCACTGTGTTACAGTAGTACAGTGTTCATTACAGTTACAGACTGTATTCTGGGTTACAGTAGTACAGTGTACATTACAGTTACAGACTGTATTCTGGGTTACAGTAGTACAGTGTACATTACAGTTCCAGACTGTAGTCTGGGTTAGTATTGTTTATATTAGTTAAGACTTTAGTCTGGGTTACAGTAGTATGGTGTACATTACAGTTACAGACTGTAGTCTGTGTTACAGTAGTACAGTGTACATTAGTTACAGACTGTAGTCTGTGTTACAGTAGTACGGTGTACATTACATTTGCAGACTGTTGTCTCGGTTACAGTCGTGCAATGTACAGTGCAGTTACATCCTATGCTCTGGTGAGCATGAATAAATAAATTGCTAAATAACACAAACCGACATCCAAACACATAAACAAACACACATTTGGTTGCTTGATGCATATGCGTCTTCTTAGGGAAGGTTTCATCCTAGAATCATTAAGTACCTCATTATTACATCATGATGTAGTCATCTTAAAGATGCAGTGCGCAATATTTCATAACAAAAAGTGTAAGTCAGTGGTGACTGGCCGACAGAGGGCATTATGGCACCGACCTCCTTGGGGAAAATTGTGTTATTTTTAAAATAATAATTGTTTCTTTTAAAAATGAGTGTGCTGAAAATGCACAATACATTTTATGCGTAATACATAAAATCTAAAATTACCCGGTCCATTCCCTCTCCCTTTTGCGGCCATAAAAATATCACCCCATCGCTGCACCAGCGCAGCCAAGCCATGACTGTTGCTGACACAAGATACGCACATAGTGACATAAATTTAGCCAATCAGCGTCCTGGAATCTGATGCCTGAATGGCATTTATTGCCCCAGTCAGTCAGAGGTGGAGTAGAGACAGAGGAACAATCACCATTATGATCAACATGGTTGGTATGTGTAGTATACGTAGAATAGGCCTGCATTGACTGATGGGTAAAACCAGACAGAGCACTGGAGGGGA